>NW_026272857.1:0-1039 GCF_000697945.3 Frankliniella occidentalis | reverse complement strand
CGCGTCCCCTAACACCCGGCCCTGCCCCCGGCCCTGCCCCAGCCCCCGCCAACCACAAGGTGACGTACCACGAGCTGACGCAGACGCACCCTAAGACGAGACACAGGTCGCTGACCTCGCCCCGTGCGCCCCCGGGCCTCCCGGGCACGACTGCCAGGACGAGACTCAGACAGACGACCACGGCCTCGCCGGCCGCAGGCCTCGGCCCCGGCAGGGAGCAGACTCGGGACAGGACTCGCACGTCGACCACGGCGGCGCCCCGGCGGCCGGACCGGAACGGCTCCAGGTACCGTGACCTCCTTACGTTGTAGTAGCTGTTGTTGGTGCGACGAGGACCTCTGGTGACTGAAACTACAAACCGTGTTTGCGTATTCGCCTTAGTGTAGCCGTAGTGCCTGCCGGCGCCTGCCCCGCCCTCGTGCTGACCGTCCTTTCGTGTGCGACAGGCCCGAGCCCAGTGCAGCTCCCCTGCAGTACTCGCCGCAGCCGCCCCCGCAGCCGCAGCCCAGCCCCACCACCGGCCGCTCTGTGTTCACGCGCCCGGCCAACACCTCGTACCAGCCTAACAATTACGACCAGTACTATGCTGTGTACGATGACGACGACCAGCTCTACCGCGACGTGGGTGAGTACCAGCACTGCCGTGGCAAGATGTGCGAGGGGAGAGGATAGTGTGGGTATAAAAGAAGTACCTGGCTATGCTAGGTATTCATTCAGCAAACCAAACATTACGTATAGCCTCTGCGCTTTACTTTTTGATTTGAATAAAACCTATAGGTAACAATGTTTAAAGCCCTTCCCATGTAACGTTACGGAGCCCAGGAGTGAGCTCACTCAGGCCTGAGCGCCCGCGGCCGGGGGGTTAGGCAGCACACCACACGCCAAGCACAGGCGGGCCAGCCTACCTACCGGGCGGCGAGCTCTGCAGCCATGATCGACGGATGGAGCTTCAGTGCAAGTTATTTTGCGGTCATTTAAAACGAAATATAAAGCTTTTTTAGACAGTCCCCTAAAGACTGTCTCTATACCAGAAGGCAAA
>NW_026272856.1:0-5232 GCF_000697945.3 Frankliniella occidentalis | reverse complement strand
CCCCACCCCGCCACGCCCTGACTCGCCCTGCGCAAAGTCGATCGTCTGCTCGGCCCGTCGTGGATATAGCCTGGCGCCGCCTGGCCCTGCTGCTGCTGGCGGTTCACCCACTGCTGCCCATATTGACGTGTGCTCTATGGCCTATGCACTCGAGAAGCAGGGAACCAAATTTAAAAAAAATCGAAGGGGGCAAAAAAAAATTTGATGAACTCGTGCATCACCGTTTCTCTCTGATCCCATTCTTTTGCTTCGTAAGAGAGTATCCGTTAACCTCCGGTTGTAAAGCGTGCAACCATGGAGAGCACAAGCCCAAGCCGGCACAAGCCTTATTCACCCGTCTCTTCGACCGTTTTTCCTCTCTTTCCAGAGTGTGGGCTCTGCGTTGTGGGTATCGGGACTTCCCTTTCCCATAGTTTTTCCATCTCGGTTCGAGTTCCGGTTGTTTGCAAGCGTCACACCCGAGCCCCCGCCCGCTCCGTGCGCTCCCGCGATAGTCGAGCTGGCTGGGCCGTCGCCGCCGTCGCCATCCGACATGCTGCAAAAGGTCGGGTCAAGCGTGGAATGCGCCCCTTCCGCCCTACAGTGGTGTCCCGCCCCGGCCGGCACGGCGGCCGCCAGGTGCCGTGGGTGACCGCGCGCCGCCGCCACCGCCCCCGCACCAGCTGCACTAAAAACCAATTCATATATCTATAAAGTTCTCGGAGTGCAGTAAGCTCGGTAACAACTGCGGAGCGAAACTCAAGGAAAAGGCTTCGGAATATTGCACCATACATTCGTCCCAAGAAGTTTTTTAGCCATTACAAAATTTAAAATTACCCACTTTGTCAACGACTGTAATTTTTCTAATCTTTTGTTTCCCTTGTTTACAACAACTTTAATTTCCTGCAATACTGGAACAAAATTTAAGCTTTATTTATTGCACTTTATGTTTGTGCTTGCACGTTAGGGGCCGCCGTGCGCAAACCCCCTTTGGCTCTTAAATCACCTCATTCGCGGCCGAGGCGGGAACCCCCTGTAGGCCCATAGGCCCAGGCTAGCTGCTTGGCCCAGTCACGACCACGCCACGGGTTTCCACGCAAAACGTTATTCCAGATACTCGTTCAGGTTTTAGATGATATACAATACATCGGATCGGGCGTGTCATACATGCGAGTCGTGATGGAGCCGATGGCCTCGTCCCGCCCCCGCGGGTTCTGAGAAAGAGCGGGTGTGCACTTCCCCCCTTTCAGTAACGCACCCCGACCCCGAGTGTTGCCTGCGCTATACACCCTAAAAAAGTTTAACTCTAGAACTTGAATAATGCACATAGCACAAGCACATTTTCGCACATTCCGTTTGAACGCGAAGCGTACACAAAAAGCTTGAGTACAACTGTCTTAACAAAAATTTACTGCTCCGGCATACTTTTCTGATGTTTCATGAGGTTGGGATCCCAACCTCGCGAGCAAGCTCATGCCACCTGCCGCCACTTGCCTCATTTTTTAAAAACATGTTTTCGCTGTGTATGGATCTAAAGGCATCCTTTTAGATTGATGATTATATCAGACTACAATTTTCGGCCTGGGCACGCCCGCGCCGTCGAAAGAGAGAGAAAGAGAGACGTAGAGGAGGAGGCAGTTTGAGCATATGAGAGAGGAGGTGCGACCGCAGGCGCAAAATACATGGGCAGGCGGGCGCCGCCGCCGGGACGAGTTGGGCTTGGTCAAGCCGCTATTTAAGTGAAGCGCCCGATCAAGACCTGCGAGGTGAGGCCGGCTCACCGGGTCATGTGAGTCTCACTAGAGGCAGGCGCAGATCGGGGCGATATGGAACTGGTTGGTTGTACGGCTGACGGTGTAGTGGTAGTAGTATCGGCCGCGAGCAAGGGCGCCGCAGGGGGTCGCAGTAACACACACGCGCAGCTCCAGATGAAGAAGGAGGAGGAGGAGACGAAGAACACCTCCAGCCCTCGCTCAACCACTCGCTCCAATAACAAACGTGACTCCAACTGTACATTGTATGATTTGCGATCAGGAAACACATCGCGGGAACACGCGGGGCAGCCCTTGATTGACAATCCCGCTCTGCGTGTGTGTGTGTGGCTGTGTGTGTGCTCGGTCGGTATCGTGCTTGGGATGCTCCCGCTGCGTTGCCTGAACCACCTCCACCACCCCTTCGATCGCTCTCTGCCACACACACAAGAGCGCGCGTACAGACACACACACACTCATACACGCACACGTTGCCTCGCTTCCCAGTCGTATCGCCTGTGCAACACCCGAGCCTCGTGGGCCCGGCCGGGGCGGCGGGCGCGTCCTGCTATCGCCTGTGCTGCAGCAGCAAGGACACGCTGCACCGCAGCAGGACGCGCCGCCGGCCGCTTTCTTCCTTATCCTTGAATTAATGAGAGAGCAAAGGGGGGGGGGGGTAGCCAATAACCATCAGCAGCTGCGAGAGCTCGGCGCCGCCGTCCCGGCCGTGCGTGTCGTGACCCAGTACACTCGGGCCTGGCCGGCCTGGCCTGGCCCGGCGGGCGACGCAGGGAGAGCCTCTCGGGGTCACGCGCTCTTCCCATTTCCCATATGGGCAAGTCCGGTCCGGCCGCCTTGCCGAGCGCCTGCCGACGGCCGGGTAGGCAACCCGGGCCGGGCCGCGCGCACCCGCGTCACGCCATTGCCTACCCGCCAGGCGGCCCCCGGCCCGCCGCCACCCGGGCCTACTACTACTTATGGACGATAGTCACCTTCTCGATTCGAACGCGTCCCGTCCCACCTCGCCTTCCGGACGGGGACGGGACAGGCACAGCGTGAGGAGGAGCGGCTGCCGGACGATCGGGCAGAGGAGAAAGTGGTACCTCGGCGGTGTTGAAATGTGAATTCGGGAGGTCGAATATGTTGATGGTCAGCCAGCGGCCTCTGGCCTGGTCCTGGTAGATCTCGCTCCGTGGTCAATGTGTCGTGCTCATCCTTGTTGTTGTCCTGTTTTGCAGTGCGGCGGGCTGTGGGGCGTGGACGCCGCCCTGGCCGCCCTCTCGCTGGCCGCCTCCCTGGGCAACCTGCTGCGCCTGCCGAGGCTCGTGCTGCAGTATGGCGGAGGTAAAAGCCATCATTATTACTCTATTTTTCTTACTTCTTATTTCTTTCTTTTTTATTTCACCCCACTTTATCCGTCCGTGACACAAAAACGAGGAGTAAAACGCACACGGCTAGCGTCGCTAATTGCTGTTTGGCCATAGCTGTGCCCGCGAGAGGCGTATAGGAATGCGACGTCAGCCTCCTCCCCCCGGGGGGGCACCTGTCCCCTGTGGCCCCCTGTGGCCCCCTATGGCCGGCCCGGCCGCGACTGATGCAACGTCTCAGGAGTGACCGTCGCCACGGAGGGTCGTGCCCGAGGTTGTGCCCCGGGGGGCGGCGGACATTCGGAGGAGTCCCTTATTGCCCTCCACGTCTCGCGCGGCGCCGGGGACATTTGGAGGATTTATCTCTCGGCCTCTCCCTCTCTCTCTGCCTACACGTCTCTCTGTCTCACTCACTCACTCAGTCGCGGTAAGTGTCCCGTCAGCCCCCAGCCTCGTGCCATGCCTCTTTATGAAACGCCTCTCGTTTGTGCCGCTACAATACCCTGCGCTGCGCGCCGAGGTTTCTCAAGACAAATAATGCAAACACAAGGCCGCGGCGCCGATGACTGGTCTGCTGCTGGAGGCTGGCTGGGGAGCCCGGCTGCCCGGCCGGCTGGTGCAGCCCTTCGCTCGGCGTGCTTGCTGGAGGTCCGCGAGCAGTGTGGCTATTAACATTGCCCGGGTGGCAGTGCTGCAGGGGCCAGCTGCACTGCGGTGCAACAGTTAAGCTCGGTCCGGTCTGGGCAGTGGGCTTGCTGCTCGCGGCCTGCCTGCCGCCGCGGCCCTCCCCTGGCCTCTGGAGGTCGCGCGCGGGGCGAGGGGAGCGCCACCCTCTCTCCAGCCTAGCCGACCCGGGCAGGTCGCAACGCAGCGACATCGGCGGGGGCGGGGGGGCTGGCTGGTGCTATGGTATAGGGTCGATCCGCCCCGCCCCGCCCCGCCCAGGCCTGCACTCCTGTTCGGCGCGCTCCGACTGGCGCAGGTCGGTGCGTTGAGTAATCGGTGTCCTTTATGGAGTGCGAAAGCGAGTGAGAACAACACTGTGGGACACTGTCGCTGCCGGAGAAGTAGGCCGGGGGCTATTAGGGACCCGGCGCGTATTTATTGGCTGTCCCCGATACAGCCAGGCCGGCCGGGCCCGCCGGGGGGACAACTTTTGGTTTCCATCAAATCGGACGTATGATTCAATCCTGGCGACGACGACCACGGTTCATTAGAGAGGGGGAAAAGAAGTCGACCAGTTTCGGGGGCTCTGGAAAGTGGTCCGGCGGCTCCTCTCCGCCTCGCGCGGCCCGGCCCCGGCCCGCTGCATTCGATCCGGGACGGGCTGCAGGTCCTGTGCAGCCCGACAAGGACCAAGGACGCGCGACATGGCGTTTGTGCAAATTACCTTTCTCCCTCTCTCTGCTACATTGTCGTTGTTTGAAGGCGTCTGAGGTGTTTGTGAGTGTGTTTGGTTTGAAAGTCCCCACGCTGTAAGCGACATCGTGGATGTCACTCGATTGGGCCCTCCTCCAAGGGGGGCGCCCCCCTGCCGCGCGGCCTGGGAGGAGCCTATACCGCCGGTCTGCAAGAGATAGGGAAGACCAGGAGCGGGCCGCGCATCGGACTTTCTCGTACCGCAGACCCCTCGACCTCTTCTCCTTCCACAATTTTTTTTAGCACACGTGTGTCGTGTCGGACGTCGTCCAGCCTCCCAGAGGGGTGGCCCCGGTGAGGTGCGGTGTGGCGGCGGCGCCGGTAGCCGTGTTTCACACTTGGCCGAGCAGGCGCTTCACTTCCTTTCGCGGCCGGCAAGTATGTGCAGTGCACACGTCGTGTGGACGCAAGTAGCTCCCCGGCGAGCAGACTAGGCAGCAGACAAACATTCGCTGTGACCTGCATTATTGGGCGAGTTCATGTGCCAATCGACCCCATTAGACAAGTGCGTCCTCGTGAGTGAGGGTGGGGCCGGCGGTACAGGCTTGAGAGCGGCAGTGGCGTAGCCGTGCATAGGGAGTGGCTGAGAGAGAGAGAGACGGGGCGAGCGGACGCTCTTCTTGGGCTCGTTCGCTCACCCCTTGGCCGGCGCAGCGGGCGGCGTCGCCGGCCGGCCGGAACAGTACGGGTTCATTGCCAGGACGCTGCCGGGGCGG
>NW_026272855.1:0-1429 GCF_000697945.3 Frankliniella occidentalis | reverse complement strand
GGGGGGGCGGGAGACACGGCGGGACGCGGCGGGTGCGGGCGAAGCCACCGTCGGTGGTCGGGCCGAGCGTCTGGGACTTCATTACGTATTCCAAGCCCTGAAACATCTCGGTGCTTCTTAATGAGGCCACCCCACCCCCACCCGGCACCCGTGCGGTGAGGCCCACCGTGCAAGCCTGGCACGGGCCGCAGGGCGCCGCCAGGAGGAGCACAAGTGGGATTTCATTTCAATTCACGTGTGCGGTTCCCTTCACTCCTCCGAGACCCCGCGCGGCTGCGCTGCAACGAGGGCCGGGGCGCGCCGCCAGACGCACTTCTCATGGGTACTTTGGGGACAAAACGGGCAACTTGGGGGTCGTGCACGTACTACGTACTCTATGGGGGAAAGGGGCATATCAAAAGGATAAAGGCCCGTCATTGGGGCCCATATAATCTTGTACCTCGGAGTACAAATTTCATCTGGTCCCTATGGAATCCAATGGTAGCCATGATCCTTTTGGAACCCCATATTATTGGTACCCCACCCTCCCTCCTCCGTACTTTGCGTACGAATCTCAAACAAATGTAACCCCGCCGAGCGCGCACGGTGGGGTCACCAGGCGCGATGGACTTCCCTGTTAGTTCACCCGTGCGCACGCCAACTAGAGACTGCTCGAGGCGCGGCTTTTTGAGGGGGTTTTCGGACAGGCAGGGTCTGATAAGGGGCTACGGCACGTCCGAGTTCCGCTGAATGCGGCACAGGCGGGCACAGTCCAGGGAGACAGCAGGGCGGAGGTACGGGTGGCCCACGAGCACGTGCGCCTAGAGCTCGTCGAGATTGGGGAAAAGGAACACACACACTGCAAACGGGCGTCTTACGTGCCGACCAAAGGAGGCTCCCCACGGCGAGCAGCGAGGGCCTCCGCCAAACCTTAACCCCCTTAACCCGATCGCCTACTCGCGCCTCGGTCTCGTCCACTGCTAGAGGATCCACCGGGATCCACGGCAACGGCCATAGGGTCCACGCCCAAAAAGGGGCATGGCCACAGGGGCCATCGGGAGACACAGATAACACAGTTCAATGCCAGTGAAGCAATGCTTTGCAGAATTGCGAAGTATTTAGATCCAATGTACAAAGCAGTTACTTTATAATTACAAAGCGTTACCAGGATAATTGATAAGCAGTGCCAAAAATGCTTTAAATGCTACAAACTGCTACAAAGCATTGTTTCGAAGTTGCAAAGCATCGCTTTGTGATTTCAAAATAAATGCTTTACAAAGGGCCTAAATCCTTCGAAATTCTGCAAAGCATTGATTCGCAGGAATTTAACAGTGAAAATGGAACTTTGTTTTTCTCTAATTTATGCAGTTGTGATAGTGCGGAAAAGGTCGGCGGTGGGGTGGTTGGGTTCAGGTGGGATGTCTGTATTGCAGAAAAGGGGGGAGAGGGG
>NW_026272854.1:0-1682 GCF_000697945.3 Frankliniella occidentalis | reverse complement strand
AGAGGGGGGGGGGCTCCAAAGTGATGGAGTCGGGGGGCGCAGAGCACGGGCACTCACGTGGCTCTTTGACGGCGGTGATGATGAGGTTGAAGCCGAAGTTCTCGGTGCCCCAGTTGTCCGTGACGTACTTGAGCGTCACGTGGTTGGTCCTGGTGTGGATGGGCCCCACCTGCTCCCGCGTGTCCTTGCACGACAGGTCCCACTGCAACAGAGCGTACGTGTGTAAGACAACAACAGGGCGAGGGTATCACTTACATCATCGCCGTCCTCTGCCGGCGGCAGTACTCACCTTGGCGACGCCCACCGCGTGCGCGCCGTCGTAGATGTACAGGTGGTCGTTGCAGTCCAGGGTGAGCTCGTCGAAACGCAGCATGAAGGACTGCAGGATGGAGTGCGTCTGGAAGGTGATGATGCAGTTGAGATTCCGCTCATTCTGCGACCGCAGCTCGGCGCCGTCGATCTTGCGCAGTTGCTGCTGGCGGAAGAAGTCCTTGCACAGCGTGGCGATGCTGTCTGCGGGGCACACAAAGGGGGAGAGGGGGCGTTAATGAGAGTGCGATAAGTTGGAGAGAGGGGGAGAGGGAGAGAGAGAGAGACAGACAGACAGAGACGCTCACACTCCCCTCTCCCACGGACCCAACAGCCCCGAGCTGCGGGTGCGAGTAAAGGGGTGGGTCGGGGTTGAAGAAACAAGGAGACGCAAAGGGGCGGCCGATGGAAGAGAGGGAGAAGGGGGGGCGATGCTGGCTGAGCCCCCCATAGAGAGGGCTCTGGAGCTGCGGGGTCGTCTATTTAGCCCTGTCAGGGTGGGCGAGAAAAATTCGCCCTCACCGCAGGGACCGCACAGCACATTGAAACGGTATTTGAACGCATCAGACCTCACTCCAACCAATATTCGCGGCTCCGCACATACGAAATTAGAGTCTATCATCAATGTCGAGGTATTCGCGATGATTCAAAGACTACCAGTGCGATTTTCGGAAGGGTTTCACCGTAAAGCGCGCCTTGGAGCTGTTAAACATGATGGGGCGCAATGCTATTAGTTTGATGAGGGGCTGCAGCACGACACGACACAACAGGCGAGTGGATGAGCGACCCGCTTTGGTCTTTACGAGCGTTCGGGATGCCGCCTAGCCGACTACTACCGCTGCTGGGACTTAGCGAGTAGTTGGAGGGGTTGTTCAAAGTCAAGTGTCCGGGCCGCCGGCTTGGCTGTTTGTTCCACGCTGGCGCCCCTGGGGCCCTGGGCCGGGGGGAGGAGGGGGCACCCATCCGCCAGCGCAAAGCCGTGCAAAGGCTCAGCCTGGGGAATCTTGACGCATGACGAGGGGCGTTAGAACATATTGCCAAACTATTAGTAGACGGCCTTGCAGATAGGAGGAAGCGGGAGAGACGGCCGCGGCGCGGCATGAGGGGGGAAAAGTTGATCCGGCTGTGGGGTAGTCAAATATTTGGCTTCGCAAAATAATACTTGGCTACCTTTCGTAACCTGCTTTCGGGGGGACATGTTCACATCCATCACCGGAGATAAAACGAATCAGCTCTCTGGCTACTCCCACAGCAAACGTTGAGCTGACATGAGCCATCTAAATAGTTAACTGACTAAAAACTGTTTTCTTTTTCACTTCGCGCGGCTTGCGACGAGTCTCACGCTGTGAGGAAGAGAGGCAGAGAGGGAGGGG
>NW_026272853.1:0-3788 GCF_000697945.3 Frankliniella occidentalis | reverse complement strand
GACACGCGTGCCGTGCGGGGCGGCCTACCCGGGCTTCGTCAGGCGTCAGCCACTGGAGCCGCCTGGTTGGTAGGCAGGCCCGTAGGACACGCGTGTTGTGCGGGGCGGCCTACCGGGGCCTCGTCAGGCGCAAACCATGTCGTGCTTTGTGGTTAATCACACAGCCGGCAATGCATACACTAACTTGTTTTTAGTGTTCATTTACGAACCAACCTGCTAATTGCTATCTGCATTCGCCACAGGAACTTTTGCATTCTCTAATGGTGATGGGACTTTAAATGTTATTGCTTTTTCAAGAAATGGAAATGTCTGGATTTTTTCGAAATCAAGCCAAATTATTGAATATGATTCGAACTCATATTCGGGGTTTTGTCACTCATCTGCCGGGCTGTGGAACGCTGTGCGACGCGGCGCGGGCGCCGCTCCACAGGGGGAATGCCCGCGTGGCCCGGGCACTCACTGCAGCCTGCAGCAGCAGCAGCAGTCGGGCGAAAGCAGGTTTGGTTGGGTTGGTCGGGGTTCTCACACATGCGTTGTGTCGTCCAGCCTATGAGAGGTGGCTGCTGCGGTAGTGGTCGTCGTCGCGGTGGTGGCGGCTGCGGCGGCGGCGGCGGCGGCGTCCGGTCGTCCTGAAGCTCGCGGCCGCTCAAGCGCTGCTGGCCACCACCGCGCCACGCCCCCCGTCGCACGACGCCTGCAGGGTGGTCTGCTTTACGGCCTCCCCGCCCCGCCCGCCCCGCCGCGCCGTGTGACACGGGCTGCTAATTGTCCCGCTGCACTGCAGCCTGCTGCGGGGCCGCCGCCGGCGGCGCGGGTGACTGGACTTGCAGCAGCAGCAGCGGCGCGGTGCGTATTTCGGGAAAGTGATGAGTAAGTGACCGCGCGGTGCGGCGGCGGCGGCGCCGGAGAAAGGCCTCTGTGTGCCGTAATAACTAACTCCCTGCCTCTCATCTGTCAGCTGGGCGTACACCGCACTGCGCGCACCGCGCGTACTGCTATGGGCGTGGCGTACTGCCTCATTGAGCGACGCGCGCTCGCTTTCAACGAAGAGCAAGAGAGCCGCGCGCGAGCAGCAATCAGAAGCGCAACAACTATGCGCACTTTTCATTTGGCTGGGGGAAAAAAAGGAAGGGGGGGAGGTGAGGTGGAGCAGGCGGCGACTGTTTACCTTTCTGCACCGCGACGACGATTTTCGTCCCCGCCGCGTCTCCGCTCGTCCGTCTGCTTGCCTGTCCGTCCGTCTGGTCTGCCCGGCCCGACCGACAGCGATGACGGACTCGATCGCGGTGAAATGGCGGCGTTTTGCTGTGCGATGAAAGTGAGGCTAATCCATGGAGGTACCGTCCTCCGCCTACCCGCCCTTCCCCTTCCCGGCGATAGATCGCTCGACGGCTAATTCGATTACCTCGCGCAATGCAGCAGCAGTGGCTGCAGCAGACCCGAGGGAGGCAGCGGACTGGCCGTCGTACGGTCGTCGCGGACCCACCTGAAGTGCGTCGGCCCGTCGCCTGTCCCGCTCCGGCACCGGGTCTTCGCAGCTGCATCTTTGCGGCCGCTGGTTCGCGGGTCAGCAGCTGCAGCTGCGCCGCCCTGCTCCACCTGACCCCAGGGCCCGGGGGAGACGGGGGGTGAACTGCTGGTACAGTGCACCTTTCCCCCTCCCCTCCTCCCCAAACTATGCGCGGCATTAAAACGCAAATGAAGATATAAATAAGCCCTCCCCCTCCCCGCCCCGTGCTGCTCCCCTGTGGCCCAGCCGGACCCGCGGGCCGCCGCACTCGGTGCCCTTTGGGCTGCGGGGGCGGGAAGCCCCTCCATCACTTTCGCCGCTGATTGGTATGGCCGAGGGGAGAAGGTGTGATGTGGTGTGGCCGGCCGTGGTCGCCGGCGTCGTTAAGGCCGCATTGCACTAGGCGGGTCGCGCTCCCCGAGCGCTCCCCGTACCCGCGGGACAAACCGCGCCGGCCAATCAGGAGCGCCCATTTCTGATTTCTCGCGCTCTGGTAGCCTCCATCCATACCGCTATTGGTTAAGCCAGCGCGCGGTCACATCAGGAAAATGTCTCGTGCGCCGGACGTTACACAGAGATACTGTCCAGGCGACATGGATTTACATAGAGAAAGAACACAGCGAAACATAGTGCGAGGACAAGCTCGCTCACCTTGTAGGAGAATTCTTATTGGCGCAGCTTTAAGTGTATGAAGATCCAATGCCGTTTCCTTACTCCGCTTTCCTTATGTGGCTCCAACCGTTCGCTGACGCGGATTTTGGTTCTAATCATTAATTATTAGCCAGAACAGGCAGTGCGCGTGGGGGCTGCCGCGCTGCTGTTGGAACTGCACCCGAACAAACCAATCCTTCATGAAACAACACCTCCCCGTTCCAGTCCCCATGGTTCCTTGTGGCGGCGCGGCCAGGAGAGGCGCAAGCCCTGGCAGGGCCTCGGCCGACGCAGGCCACAGTCCGCGCTCGGGTTGGCGGGCCGGGCCGCCGGAACAATGTGGCGGCTGATTGCAAATAATCTCCTCCCCTTTCGCCGTCATGTAACGTGTGTTGTGTCCGCAGGGGCTTTGCCGGCCCTGCCCCGGGGGGCGAGGAGCGGCGCTAATCCGTGTGGCTGCGCTCGGCCGACGTGTTATACACCTTCAAGTGAAACACACGTGACGCACATGCGCTTTCATCATTTTTTATTTGTTTTTGGCAAGTTGCGACCCCGCTCTTCTTTGAAAGTCGCAGCAGAGCGTATAAAAGTTTGTGTGTGCATCCGTTGCGCGACCATTTGGTCGTCGCGCCGCGCGTAGCGCGCTGTCGTTACGTGAAATGACGATGAATTCAACATTAGCTTATCTCTCGTTTATTATTACTTCGTCCTGGTGGCCGTGACGGCGCGTCTTAACGGTGGAAAGCTGCCTCGCCTGTTTAGTGATATCGGAATGACTGCGTCAGATGCGTGTGTCTGTGTGCAGCACACCGTCGAAAAGAACATTTGCATGGGTGCTTATTTTTAGTGTTGTAGTATATTTCTAGCGGATTATTTACCAAAATTATATCCTGCTAACTTTTTGAATGAGAAAGATAACCGACAGACTTCGGGAGGTCAAGAATTTATCATTGCAACCATTTTGCAAGGCTGGTGGGAGATGGTCAGTAGCAGATGATATATGTCAGACTCTTTTGGTCTCGAGCAGACTCTGCGGACGCCGCGGATGCCTCTGACGGGGAGGTGCATGCCTGGCGGGCGCGCGCGTCGTGTAGCAGCGTGAAGGGGAAAGTACTTTGGGCGTGGGACACGTCGCGTGAGCCGGCGAAAAGTGAGAGGGGACCCAGCACTGGGGACCCAGCACAGGGGGGGACCCCCTCGCGAGCACGGACCCCCCTAGTCATGGGAACTGGATTAAATGCTTGATTACACCATGTTAAACGAGACGCTTTAATTACGTTATACATAAATTACATTGTAGTGGCGCCGGTGGCGCCCGCGCGGGGCGCGCGTGCTTGCCAGACTGGGCGGGGCGGGGCGCAGATCGGGATTCCTCCGGAGCCGACCCTCAGACGCGGATGCGGTGCAGACAGACGCCGTTGTCGTGAAAACAAAAGTATTCGTGTGTCCTGCGCCGTCGGGCCGGGCAAAATGATTGAACGCGATGTCCGATAAGCACGTCCGGGTGGAATGCTTTGGTCCGATTGGAGCTGCCTGGCCCTGCTCCGTGCGGTATGGCCCCCTCGTCAGATCGGGTGGCAGCCCGAGGTGCTGACCTCGTTGTCGGGGGGCGGGGGCGGCGGAGACG
>NW_026272852.1:0-1517 GCF_000697945.3 Frankliniella occidentalis | reverse complement strand
GGGGCGGGGGCGGCCAGAGGAGGAGCGGGCCACTTCCAGCAGACAATGGGGATCAGATCGAGAGAGAGGGGCGGGCGAGGCAGGCGGTGCTGCAGGTGGAATAAACGTTCGAATGGTATAAGGGGAGGGGGGGGGGGTCGACACGAATCAACGCACCACCGCCGGCCCAAGCACTATGACACGATGTAATCTGTACTTACGGGAGAGCGACATACGCGGCGGGGCGGGGTAACCGGGCCCGCGGCGAGCATCAGGCGCCTGCTCGACACGCACAATTCGGTTCTGCAAAACGCACAGCAGCAGCAGCGCGAGCCAACGCAAGCTTTCCCGATTCCTCGGAAAAAGAAATGATTACGGCGATTCATGATTATGAATGCTTTTGCGCGGAGGAACACGGCAAAGCAAGGCGGGGAAGAAAGATAGGGACACGCGAAGCGCGGTGGCGGCGTTCTGTAAACTCGTTTATAACAGGTGCGCTTAAAGACACCGCGAACAGGAGGGGAGGATGGGGTGAGGGAGGGGAGAGAGCTACGCACAAATGAAAGAATTATTGCTTTCATCCACACGGAGCGACAAATGCCGTTCGAGAAAAGAAATGTGTGAAGAGGGCCGTTTTTCGTCATGCGAACGAGGCCTGTAGGCGTCTCATCATCGGATAGGTCGGTGGCGGATAAGCGAAGCAGTACCTTCCGGCATTTTCACATACAAAGCAGTTGTCACAGGAGGACGACGACGACGACGGCGACGAGGAGGGCGAAGGCGAAGGAGGGCCTCATGGCCTTACTATACACACCTGCTACACCACTCGTTCGCACTGCCAGGATTGAACAGGGCTCCATCCCAACGGCTGGCCGATAAGAGCGCCATAACTTGGTCAGTCCGTGACGTGATAGCGCCGAGGTGGTGGTGCGGCCGGCCGGCCGGTCGTAGGAGGGCGGTCGTAGGCGGCCGTAGTAGGCAGGCCCGTGTGGCCGTCAAGCCTCGCTGGATACAAAGCCAATCAGCACCCGCGGTGCCAAAAGGACCCTACCCGCGAACGAGCCGACCCTCTCTCCACCACGGGGAATATAAGAAATTGTGTGGGCGAATCCGTCTCTCTCTGCCTCTCACTCGGACAGCCAAACATGTAGGTTCGGTCGGTCAAGACCCGACTTTCGCCACCTCACCTGTAAGCGAGAGAGATGGAGAGGGCGAGGGAAGAAAGAGAGAGAGAAGGGGGGGGGGGCGCAAACAGCGCGGGTGTGCGACGAAGCGGCGGCATACGGATGACCGCAGCAGGGTGGGACCGGAAGTGAGAATGGTTTGGGCGACACATCCACAGAGAAGGGGAGTACTAGTTGGTCGAGGTCGGGGCGGGGGCTAAAGCGGAACAGGCTGGCGACTCGCCGCCCTCTCTCTCCCCCTCACAGTTCTCCCCCGCATCTCTTTCCCCTCCTCTCTTTTCTCTCCTCCCTCTCTTCCTCCTCCCTCTGTCTTCCTCTCTCGCTCCCTCTCTCTCCCTCCCTCCCTCCCTCCCC
>NW_026272851.1:0-1018 GCF_000697945.3 Frankliniella occidentalis | reverse complement strand
GGGTAAGGTGCCCTATTGTGGCCACTGTCCCATTGATGGCCACTCTCTCGATTTCCAGCCAATCTGGTGACTTTAAAATCTTGGCCTCGAAGTAGTGTTCTAGTAAGGTCCCTACTTGGGCATAATAAGCCAAACTACTTCACATTGTTGTCTACATTACGAGAAAAAGGGGTGGCCGTCATTGGGTAGGCCCATTCTTAAGGTGGCCATAATAGGGCATCTTACCCTATATTGAAAACAAACACACAAAATCAAAAACAAACACACACAATCGAAACCAATCACACAAAATCAAAAACAATCACACAAAATCGAAAACAATCATGACACAATTTCTAAAATTATGTCCCCATATTTATCCAAGAATCTGAGACAGACAATCGTCATCACAATCATAATCACACACAAGCACAAACGATCTGAAACAATGATTGTCTAGACACAATCATGCGTACACTTTTTTGGTCAGTTCCACACCTATCGTGATAGTTGTACAATCACCTGCCGTTGAGAGCCCCACATTGTGGCAAAGCAGTATAAAAATTGTCTGTTTTGGTGGCGCATGTCTGGCATTTTTTGGAGAGAACAGTAGGCAAGATATCGGAAATATTTCTTTAAATCTAGATTCTAGACGGTCTAACCTTTCCAGCGATCCCTCGGAAGCTATAATCCGGGTAACCGAGGGGTGTGGAACTGAACACAATATGTGTACATCGGGAAAAACAATCATGAAACAATCACACACAATCACACATAATCGTAAACAATCACACACAATCCGAAACAATCACACACAATCACGAAACAATCACACGCAATCACGAAACAATCACACACAATTACGAAACAATCACACACAATTAGGTCATAACCTGACACAATGTTGCAAAATATATCACAATATTTATTCAACCATCTGAAACAATCAGAAACAATCACACACAATCATACACAATCTGAAACAATCACACACAATCCACACAATCACACACAATCTAAAACAATCACACACAATCAT
>NW_026272850.1:0-1361 GCF_000697945.3 Frankliniella occidentalis | reverse complement strand
TTTATATTGTAATTCACAATGTGTGAGGCTGACAATATTTTTTTTGCGAAGTTTTGACAGTGTATAATGCGTTAACATTCTTGTAGGCCACACACTGCCACTGTCGATAGTAAATTATTGCGAAACTTTGGACATAGGAACTGGGTCACATTTTGAAACCAGAAGCAAGATGCTGTTGACTTTGTCATTAATTACCCACAGACACGACAAGTGCTGTGGGCTGCGCTCGGTTGACAGGTCCAGCTCCAGCTCCACGGCCTGCGGTCAATGGTTTCGCATGAAGCGAGAAAGTGCAGCAAAGTGACGGACCACCGGATCACGCAGAGGGGAGAGGGGCAAGGGGCGGGGCGGGGTGGAGCGGGGCGGAGCGGGGCGGAGCGGGGCGGAGCGGGGCGGAGCGGGCCTTCCCCACTTGCATCGTTCGTTGTGGCAAGCTTGCGTCGCTATGGGTATGCACACGTTAGCCCCGGCCCCTCCTTCACACCATCTTTTCCACCCGCTAAATTCACAACAGAGAAGCGAATGATTGATACACCGATTAAATAGCGCAGACTTAAGGAGGAGGGACATCCGGGCGTCCCTCGGCCCCCCGTTCCTTCCCGCATCACGCGGCCGTTCTTGGGGGGGGGGGCAAGGCAACAGCGAAAGCAAGGCAATCGCCCCGAAGCCCCGCGGGGGTCTGGAGTCGCGCGCTGAGCGCCCCTCCCTCTCCCCCTTTTCCCCGGGGTCACAATGAAGGGGAGGAGGGGTCACCACCACCACAACCAATCCACTCGTGGCGTGGAGGGACGCAGGATGCTCGCAATATGCTTGGAGGGAAGGGGGGGGGACCCGGTGGGACACCCATCTCCCCATCCCACGTCAAGCCCGTGGACAAGCAGGCCGCAGGACAGCGTCACCTCTGAGAGGAGACACTGCTCGAGAGGGAAGCGCCGGCGCCAGACCATTTGCTCGCCAAAGGTCGCGTGCGAAACATCCGCCCGCACACCACCCCAGTGGTTCCATGCCACTCCCGTGCTTTTCGGACGCGACCCGGGGGGGGGGGGGGGTAATGAGTTCCCCTCCGACCCCATCAAGGCTGTGATCGGAAACGGGAAGCAGAGAAGGCAGGGCACGGCGGGCATGGCAGGCAAGGAAGGCAGGGCGAAGCAGGCCGAGAGGGCCCTGATTGTTTTCCCGGTCACCCTTGCTCCCTCCGACCCAACCGAGTGGAAGCCCCGAGGAGGCAGGACAAGCAGGGGCGTAACGGTAACGGCGCTCCGCTCGGTAACGTCACATCGCGGGCTCCACGCGGGGCGGGGCGGGGCGGGGCGGCGCTTGGCACCTGTTATCGCCTTCCTCCACCTTCCTGTGGCGCCGCG
>NW_026272849.1:0-3336 GCF_000697945.3 Frankliniella occidentalis | reverse complement strand
TTATAAATTGTATCCGTTATGTATTTTTAACATATTTTTAACTACTCATGTATTCTGAAGTTCGTTGGGAAAATAAATTTCTTGTAGAAGTGTTATCAATTTGAATAGTCCTGTCGTTTCATTCGATCCTTATTTGCTTTCTGCGAAACCGCGAGAACGATGAAAGTTGTGGCGATACCCACCCGAGCGCTGCTGACAGCATGGGGTATCTCCTTCACGGGGTGACGGCGGAGTGGGGAGGGGGGGGGGCTCATAGGGAAGGCCAGGTGCCCCCGGATGCTGTCACGTCCAGCGGTGGCGGTGGCGGGGCGGACTTGCAGACGACGGAGAGGGGCATGGTGGGGCGCGGCGCGGCGCGGGGACCACCGGGACAGCGCTGGACAGCGCGCGGCGGAATGCGCTGATGAGAAAGGCAGAAGGGGCCGCCCTTGTGTCCCGCCGGCACATGTCCGGGTGTCCTCGGCGTCCTCGCCCTGGACGTGCTGATGACTGAGGAGAGGAGGGCCGCCGCGCCACGCCCCTCCTCCCGACGACGCGGGGTGTCGTCGCCAAGGGCCTGGCGACGACGACGACGACGCGTGTGAAGATAGGGCGTCGACGTCGTCGTCAGCTGTCGCCTGTCGCCCCGGGGGCGGTGTGGTGTGGCCGCGGGCAGGGAGGAGCAGAGGCGCCGAACGAGAGCAGGAGAGGACGCCAGGGTCGGGAGGGGGAGGGCCGGGCTTCAAACACCAACAAGGGTCACTACGACGGCCCGGGGCGTCGTTTTGGGCGCCCTAGAGCGAGGATCGCGTGGGAATGTAGGCTAACGCCGCGCTGCGCTGCGCTGCGCCGGGCGCGGCAGGAGCGCCACTTAACTTTTAGGGAGCCGTCGAGGAGGGGAAGGCCGCGCACTCACGCGCTCGTTGGAGGAGGTCGGGCGCTAATGAATGGGTCCTCGAGCACGTCGCGTCGCGGCCGCCGCGCCTTTAGCCGCACGACGACGCCTCCGCGGACGCGCTGCCCCGCCGCAACGACCCTGACCGGGCGGCGGCGGCGGCGGGTGCTCGATACGACGCAATATACGCCGGCCCGATGATGCCCGATGGTCGGCCCGGCCCGCCCGGGTCCCGCCGCCGCCGTGCACAAGCACCAACCGGCCGCGGACACCGCGGCGGCGGCGCGGGGCGGGACGGCGGAACCGCCCGGCCGGCCGGCGACCGTCGGCGGTGGCCTTTTTGCTCCGACTTGCTGGTCTTCCCCTGCGTCGCCTACGCCCCGCGCCCCGCCCTTCCGTCTGCCGTATTACGCTTGCGCGCGCGCGCTCACGCACGCACGCACGCACACACACACACACACACACACACACACACACACACACACACACACACACACACACGACGGCTGTGCCCTGCTAACGAGGGGGACGCACCACGCCGCGCCCTGTTTGGGCTTCTTTCATCAGGGACCCGACGGTGTGTGTGAATGTGAGTGTGTGTGTGCGTACGCGCGTGCGTGTGTGTCTGTGTGCGTGTGCGTAGAAGTCAGAACGAGAGCGGATTCCAGCTCGTTAACATTTCATCCACCGCGGAGGGAGGTTTGGCTCCCCGGGTGTCAGCAGCGGCAGCAGCAGCAGCAGCGAGCAGCAGACTGCAGACTGATTCCGAAGAACCCTTTAAGGGGCGCTGCCCTATAAGTGCGACAAGGACGGAGCTATTCGGGAGGTACGGGAGAGTGTGTTCTTCGGAATCAGTCGGCTGGGACGGTACCCGGCTGGACTGTGCAAGTTTCAATGAAAGACTTTTGGCGTCGAGTCGAGTCGCCGGTGGGGGAGGATTGTGTCGACAGTGATTCGCACCGAAGCGATGGGACCGCAGGAAGACTTACTTCTCTCTGTCTGTCGTGCCAGAGAGAACCTTCACGTGCACTCTGTGTCTTGACAGCGGGTGGCTGTACTATTTGGCTAGACTGTACCGCATGCACGCGTGCGGGCGGGTTGCCTATCGCTCGAGCCGTATAACTCCCTGTCAACCGTCGTTGGAACTGTAGCCATAATAACTGCAACAAACAGCAATACAGATGCGTCGGTCTCTCCAGCATTATTGCCCTGCAGAAAAAAATATCCTCTATTTGAGTTGACTAGATTCCTTTGAACTGACTTTTGTTAGTCCAGCCACCACCTCAGCTTGACTGTCGCTTGAGTGCGAGTATGCGTTCCGCCGTAATGTTCGCGTTCAGACGCACCAAACACGTTCGCTATTCGACGTCGTTTCGACGCCACGCGCACCACACGCTCGGGGCAAATTAACGGACTCCGGCCACGATGGAAGAAGGGCCAGAGAGCCGTTAACAGATATATGCGACTTCCAAATCGCCTTCTGTCGTCGCCAGCGCACAGTGCATATATAATGCCGCGGCTTCTTATTAGGAAACCAAATTTGCCCGGGGCACATACAGCAGCTGCAGTGCACACGCGGGGCCCGTCGAAATAAGTGCGTGTGGTTTTACCGTCTTTCATTGCGTGGCTCGCGGATACTCATCGTCTGATAGTGATCACATTCCCAGCGTGTTAAAACAGGGGGAGGTGGTGGTGGTGGTGGGGCTTCCCTTTGTAAGCGCACCGCCTGCCTCGCTGTTCCCATGCCCCCCCCCCCCCGCCTTTCATCGCATCATCCTCCTTACTCCCCTCCCCACCCGCCTCTAACTGCCCTCCGCTCGGTTCGGAACCCGGGCCTCGGCCAGCGCCGCCGGCTGGGTAGGCAACCCAATCGGCTCGGTGAGCCTCAGTCCGTTATGGCCCGGATGAATGTAAGTAAATTCCATGGTAAATTCGGTGTATCGTGGTTTTGTGGTGACTCTTGTGAAACTGCGCCGGTCCAAGGTGGTATACCCGCGGCAACGCACTTAAGGGCAGTGCGATTCGGTACCTGCCGGTCAACATTGTCCCTTTCGATTGAGGCCTATTACTTCGGCCCCGTTAGCTCTCGCTGACGACACGAGAACAGTCCTCCAGAGTTATATACGCTGGTTCTTCAATACAAGCGTGGGGTCCGTCGGTGCCGTCTTTTCAATCAGTACCCAATACTACCGAGGAGCGGTGCGCCGTGCGCCGCACAGCTGCACGTGCCGCTGCAGATGGTGTGATGGTGTGGGTTCCTCTACTCAACGTGCATAACACTGGTTACTAAAGATAATATATATTGACAGATATAATAGCATTACAGACACTGTACTCAAGGCGGGCCATAGTGGCGTCGGGACTGTGGTGGTGGTCCGGGACTAGGATGCACCTCCCTGGCAGGCTGGAGTCGACTGGCTGACGAGAGCCCATGGTCAGGCTTACTTATAGTGCGCTCGCCC
>NW_026272848.1:0-4322 GCF_000697945.3 Frankliniella occidentalis | reverse complement strand
AGGGGAAGGGGCAGGGGACGGGGCAGGAGAAGGGACAGAGCGAGCGATTCAGAAGCGCTCTCCCCGCCTTTATCATTCGATGGAGGGGCGAGTCCGGGAGAGCCAGATTGCGGAAAGGGTCGGTCGAAATGAATACAAAATTCAGCAGCAGCAACAACGGCAACAACGACGACGCGGCACAGCTTTGAGGGAGCGCAGCCGCCAGCGCTTCGGCGAGATCCCTCTCTTCCATTTCCACAATCCATCCCTTTTTCCTTTAGATCCGGCCATCCATCAATCAACCAACGCGCCATCGGGCAGCGCGATGAGACTTCTGTGGGGCGTGTGTGTCGGCCAGCGACACCGCGACACGGCGCCGTGGCGTGCAACAGCAGCGCAGCGAGGAAATGAGTCGCCGCGCAAAAAGGGGAGTAGGGGGGAAAGGTGTAAGAGAGAGGTCAGAGCGTGCGGGCTCAGCGCTGCGCACGTCCACTGTCATCGCTGCCCATCCCCGGCCCGAGCCTATGGGCGGGGGGCCCAGCAGCGCTCACCTCATCTCGGAGCGGAATCACACATTGATTCAATCATTGTCAGACCGCAGCATGTCTAATCACCGCCTCGACAATCACAGAAATGGAATGGGCCAGCCTCCGAGGGGCCGGGCCGTCAGGCGGGTAGGCCCGGGTATACCGCGCCACCGCCGAGCAGGGGCCCAGGCAGGCCCAGCCCGGGGGCACTTCGGGGGGAGCGGCGGCGGCCTTGATGGGAGCAGCCATCGTCCCCCAGGTTGTTACAAAGGGCCCCCTACAGCAACTTTTATATCAAGCAAAGCGGCGCAGTTCAGTTAGTAAGTACAGTGGAGACGCGGGGCGGGGTGCGGGCGCGGGGTGCGGCCGGGCGGGAACTAGTCAGGCAGCAGGGCGGCGCGTAAGTACAAAACCGCGTGGCCCTGATTGAGATTTGGTGGGGGACGACTGAGTCCTCGAGCGCGCGGGCTCCCCGAGGGTCACACCAGCACACACGCACGCACGCACGCACGCACTAGAGGACAGCGCCGCGTCCGTGCCGAGATTACAGCCCGTATTGTCATCATTACACCCCCGAGCCCATTAGGGCATTAATGCAGACATCACCGCGGCCCTGCCCGCCCTGGCCGGCCCTTGGCCCTCCCCGGGCCGCCGCCGCGGGGCCAGCAAGCGCCGCCGGCCCAAAGTGGAATTTCAAACTGTTGGCACGCTAGACACTCGGGCCAGTGCCAGCAGCAGCGCCGCGGCTAGCACGTGTGAGTACGTGCCATGCGGGGCCACACACTCACGCGTAAAACGGTTTATAATCACCGGTGTGGTGGAAACGGCTCCTCCAAAGGCATTCCGGGAGGGGGAAGGGGAGGGATTCGCCCCCCGGGTGCCGTGCGCTGCCCTGGTGCCCCCGCCGGGCCGCCGGGCCCGTCCAAGGAAGCGTTACAGTTCCCATGCTCGGGGGCGAATTCCTTACACCGTGGGTGCAGCAGAGGCTGCTGCTGCTGCTGCTGCTCTGGCCGACAGGGACACGGTCAGCCATCCCTAGAGAGAGAGCCCAAGGGGGAGAGGAAGCCCGTCGGGGAGCCCGTGGCCGCGGGGCGAGGGCGGACAGGACAGCATCTGCCACCGCCATCTCGGGAGGGTCTTACCCGGCAAACCCGACACCAATAACTCATACAGATCCACCGCATACGAAAGTGTACGTAAGTGTAAGGTTGGAGACATTATTCGACATTAATCGTGTTATTAGATTTTATGGATTTAAGAACTAATTACTTCATTCGCAACAATATTTTTTCACGCAGAGCTGAACCTCCATGATGGTGTGCCATAGATTTCCTTTCACAGTCCATTCCATAGTACTTCGCTGCAGCAGAGCGCGCGGCTGTGGTCGGGAACTTGTGCTGCGACTGGCGTTGTGTGCCGTATGCCACTCAGGGGCCCCCTTCAGTGCAACAGAGTTGCCGCGCGGCGCCGCTTTATTTCTCATACCGCCGCGTTGACAGCGGCAAAACAGAGTAAGTACAGAGTGAGCCTGTACAGAGCCGCAGTTGTGGCCTCCCCCGCACGGCACACATAACATTGCACATAACATGAGTCTCGCCCGCTAATTGTGTCCCGAGGCTGTGAAGCCGACCCGGCCGGGCCTGCGCGGTGCAACATGGCCGGCTGCAGTATAACGTCTTGTGAGCGCCCAGACGCACAAACCACCTCCCGGCAAAAGTTTGTACAACGCGCTTTGGCTTTGTTCGCGGAAAACTCACCGTCAATAACATTACATGTACCGCCAACTCGCGTTGGCTATATTGAAAAGTTAATATAAATGAACTCTGTGACTCCGTGCCGGAAACAGCCGGAAAAAGTAAATCTTAGCATGTCAAACCTCTGCGATTACACTACAAAAAAAAAAGCACTAAAGAAACACCCATCGACTGATTTCTTTCCCGTTCCCCCGTACGTTTTTTGCCACTCTCCCCATATATGCTGCAGTTTCGCTAAGTGTCCGCTGTCTTTCGTTTAGCCGGGCCGGACCCCATTTACCGGTTTTCCCTCTTGCTCCGACCCGCAGAGAGGTGTGTCGCCGGTCGGCGGCGCGGCGTAGCGTAGCGTGGCGCGGCGTGGCGGCGGCGGCTTGTCCGCTATCTTTATCGATTCGCCTTATCGTCGAAAATTTTCATGCACGCCATCTCCGTGGCCATCACTGTCAGGCAACGGCACGTATTTTACAGTGGAACCCGTCCCGTTCCAGGTCCAGGAGGCTCCAGGAGGCTCCAGTGACCGGCGGTCCGCGCCATTACGGCCGCCCCTCCAGCTCCAGTATCCTACGCCCAAATCACACCGCGGGCGCGACACGCCGCGTCGGTGATGATGCTTGCCGTGTTGTAGTCGTTTGGTGTGGGCTCAAGAAAAATTGCCGTCTCGCCGTGTAAGGACTAATCGATACGATTAGCACGTCAAAAGTTGCCTTACGATTTCTTTTGGCTATCGCCTAGAAACGAGGATCTCCGCGCTGGACATGTCTTCTACGCGCGGAAGAAGCTAGAACCATTTGTACAAAAAAGTTTCTCTCGTGCACTCCCACACGCATCCGCCCCGCAAGCGCCCGTCCCATGACATCCGGGCAGCATCGCGAGAAAATGCAAAATGACGCATCGTTAAAAGTAGCGGAGGGTTTAGTAGAGATCCGCCGACCTGGTTGGCAGGGTGTGTCGCGTGAATCAGCATCGTGAGCGGACGCCCCAAACAGGTGCGATCCAAAGTGGTAGCGCACCGCTAGAGCGCTCCTCGCAGAGCCAGCAGGCGACTAGGCTACGGCCAAAGCCAAGGCTGCCAGCCAAAGGCGAGAGCATGGGGTCCTCAACTGCGGGACTTTACGGACTCTCCACGAATGAGAAGCACGACGACGAACGTGACAAAGTTTTCTCGACACTTTATTTCTTGGGGACACTTCGGTTCACGTGTCTGTTTACACACGCTGCTGCTGCCGTGTGACACAGTCACGCACTTTCCTCGCTCCTCTATCGGAGTTGTCACACTTCGAAAGCTGTGAGGCTGTGAAACAAAAGGAGAGAGAAGAGGAGGATGAACCATCAGCTTGATGACGGCTGCTGCTCCTGCCGGCACGCTTGGCTGGAACCCTGGCGGAGCCAGGCTGGACCACGCCTCGCCGAGCAACAGACAGCAGCGATGAGCTGCGCGCGGCGCACGGATAACCCCTTTCGGCCCGTCCCGGTACCGGGCGGAATGGCCAGCAGCACAGACAACCGTGACCAAACGGGGGCTACTGTCGTCATCACGGTGGGTGTTTATTCCAGAAAATTTTCCCTACACCTTGAAAAAAATGTTTATGCAGAATTCACCGGATGTTGTACAGGTACGCTGGTAATTCTAATTTCTTATTCCAAATTTACATTTGTACATGTCTACTTTTGACAAAGTGTCCAAGCGTCGTCGGAATTCCAAAGATACTCGCGCGGAGAGTATGGCCTCTCATCTCTCCGAGTTGTAAGTCATCCGCTCGCGAGTGAGTTTAACGACACCCAGCGCGCACCCTTGAACTTGATGTTCTAGGTCGGCAATTAATCCCTATCGCTGATGGTCCAGTGACAAAGTGGGCCGTGTGGGCCGCGCCGCGCGGTCGTTACTCGTCACACCTCCCAGGCATCAACCGTTTAATTGCACATTAGGGGCACACACAAAACAAAACAGCAGCAAACACACGGGGAGCGAGTTTTCTGTCGGTTTCGTGTCCATTTTTGTGCAGCACAACCGTGTAGTAGAACTTGCTTGATATGGCGCGGGAAACACGCCCCCCCCCCCTCC
>NW_026272847.1:0-6249 GCF_000697945.3 Frankliniella occidentalis | reverse complement strand
CCCCCCCCCAGTCACCCTCGCCCTTCGCGTGCAGGTCAACGCCCCCCCTAGGGCCGCCGCTGCACAGGCGCCGCCGCGGGGCGTCAATGGGCCCTGCTGGCCGAGAGCCACCCGTCGCCTCTGTGGCGGCGCTGCTCCTGGGGAAGAGGGAAGGGCCCGGGACAGGTGCAGCACGGAGGGGAGCCCAGCGCAGCGGCCCAGCAGAAGAGCGCGCCCGCGCATGGTGCCCCCCCAATGTGAAGGCCGTCGTGCACCAGTCCGGTGGTCCCGCGGTGAGGTGAGTAGTACAGCACACCGGGGGTGACGTCACCGCAGAGCAGCATGACGTCACCGAGCCCAGGGGCAGGAGTGTGACAGCGCGGCTTAATCTTATCGAGCGCATCCTTTACAGGACCCCCCCCCCCCTTTTCCTCAACCTCAGAAGTCCGCGAGGAGGCGTGCTGCTGAACTTGAAAGTCGCCCCGCCCGAGACGACCTCAGACGTCACCGCCCCAGCGCGCGCCCTCTCATAGGCCCTCTCGCCCGACGGCAACATCTGGCAGGGGATCAAGCCCCACCAACCACACCGAGATACGAAGGGGGCAATGAAAAAGCTTCGGCCGTTCGCATTTGAAGAACCAAGTCCCCGCCAACGTCCAAACCCCCGAGTGAACGACCCGCGCGAGATACCCGATCATCGGGGAGGCGGCCGAGCAAACATCAGCAGCTGACGAGTCATTTCTCCAATTTCACTTTTCGAACGCGAAACGGGAACGCGAGAAGTGGCGTGGTCAGAAGAGCGAGCGTACAGCACGCGGATAGCGTGAAACAACGAGCGAGCCGCTCCCACCCACCACGCTGACGCACGACGCAAAAGTACGCCTCGCAGAAATCGTTGCGCCACTTCACACCCGAAAGGTGAAATGAAAAAGAAACACACACCACCCTCCACCTTGTCAACCAAGGGCGCCTTCGTCCGGAGGGTGCGAACCACCCCGAGGGGTGAATGCACCCCTTCTGCCTGCACAACACCCTCTTACTAAATGCTTGCCTCAGCCCCGCTAATGGCACCGGGGAAACAGGGGGTGGGAGGGGGGGGGGCAGCAGCTGATAAGAGCAAAGGGCCATATCAGGCAACGATGCAAATAATAAGGAAAGGGAGTGGGGCGGGGGCAGTGAGTCACAGAAGACGGATATGATAGTATGTTGACACCTGTACCGCGGACGGGCGGCCGCCCGAGGGTGATCACCTCTCATCGCTGCGGGAGAGAGGTCGTCTGGACACCCTACACACGCGCGCCTCTGCCGCAGGGGGACCACCCTAGCCATGCGTGCGGGGCTAAAACTGGCTAAATATAGGGGGGGGGGGGCAGTCCCTGTGAGGGCCGGGCCAGGAGCGAGAGGGCCACCAGCCACACAGCCTGCTGCATCCCATACACACACACACGCAGGCCCGGTGCTACCCGGCGAGCAAGGGCAGTGCCTACTAATCCGTCCGCAAACAGGATAGACGAAGGTGCTCCTACCAGGCCGACCCCTCGGCGTCACCCCCTTCACCCTGATTCCGATAGATGCCAGAGTTGATTTCGATTTCCTTGCGTCTACTTTGCGAGTTTCCGTTCAAACCGTGGAGTAAGAAAATACAACAAGCGACAAAAAAATAAAAATCCAGGGGGCAAGAGAGCAGACTGCGCCCCCGTCGGAGTCTGCGGCATCACCCTAAATATAGAGGGGGTGTGCCCCCCCCCCCAGCTGATCGGGAGCCGTACTCTGCAACACTTCGAGTAAAGTGCCCCCAGTGCGGGAGGAAAACCACGTCCAGTGGATCAGCAAAAGGGTTACATTTCTCAGAACACAGAGAGGAAGGGGGGAGGGGGTCACAAGCACATCTTTCAGGAGGCACAAGAATATAGCCGCGGAAGTACGGAACCCTAAATATTGACACCATAAGTTTAAAGGGGAGTTGAGATCGAATTCGTAATTAAGTGAACGTTGTCCAAAATTTTCGGTTCAACGAAGTGGGCGGGGGGCTCGACCGCGCTCCGCAGAGGCCCCGCAGACGCGTGGGCTGCCGCCGATGTTGAACTATTTCTAGAGTCCCAAGGCACTAAACGGCCAACTTCACCCCTCTCACAGTCCAAGGGGATATATAAAAACTACTAGACGTCTCCACCAACAAAGAGCGCGTAAGGGCGCGCGGAAGAACTGTCAAGACCAAATAAGGCGGGCCAGGTCATTATCAACCACGACCTTGTCTAAGCGGAACCCCTGCGATAAGACTGGGCAGCCACGCCCCTGTCAGCCCAACTGTTGCCACGCCTCGCAAAATCAGCGCGCCGTCCCGCCGCCCGGCCGAGTGTACAAGCGTAGATGTTATTTCTAAACAACTCGCTGAAAAGCCAGCAGCGCAGCGTGCGGCCGGCGATGCGTCGCCCCGCGCAAAAGATTCAGATTCGCGACAAAACAAGGAATGTCCAGCGGGCCTTCGCAGCTCGACCCGGTCCAACTTTCCCCGCGGAGTGTCGGGTCAGGTTCCTCTCCAGGCCGGGCTCCAGGGCCGCGGCCGCGAGACCTGCGAGCTCGTCGCGTCCCGGGCGGCGCAGAGCGCTAGGGCGGAAGCCGCGTCACCGAACTAGCGATAAAGTTGCAAAAATCTCTGTATCCATGTGTGCCGCGCCACACACCACTCAGCTGGAAGATCTTTCGAACAATCGGGTGACCACCATTCCTGCTCGGAGTGGTGAGAGTCCCACGCTGTTGCGCCCTGACCCAACATGATGACGGGGACAGTCCAAGATCAAACACGCCGGAACGGCACACAAGCGGCCACAAAGGGGCCGACCATTCCCCCCTCGCCGCGCGGCGAGCGCGACGCCCCCCATCCGCGGCAAGCGGCATTTCATGTTACGCGAAACGCAACCTAACCTCCAATGTCATGACATGTCACTTTCGACGGAGGCCTCAACGGCTATCGCCCGCGGGTGAGCCAGCCGGCTTGGGGGCACACACCGACGGTGCACGACAAAAACAGAACCTTACGTGAACAAATTACAACCATAATGAACTGCAGCCAGGAAACGACCCCACTGCCAAGTCAATGAATGGGTGTGGGGCTGGAGTCAATGACCATGTCCCGCAGGCTCCACCAGAGGGCTCCGCGACCCGCGGGACAAAGCCTCCACACGGGTCGCAGCGGCTGGACAGGGGGAGGGCGTTAACTAGAACCGCGCCGCCAGCCTGCTAGCCTGCCAAATCAGCACTAAGCCGACGGTCTCCGTCTAGCCACCGGCCGCCAGGCTTAGGCACAGGGGCAGGCCGATATGACAGTGAGGGCGGGGCGAGGTTAGGCCTCAGTACTGACCCGTAGGACCAGCCCCCCCCCCTACCCCCACGATTCAAATTTTGCGAGCTAGTCACGACAAATGGACTTACGGTCATTGACAGCTCAACCGAGCCCACCGTAAACGCTACCGAAATTTGACCGAAGCGTCCTACGCTGTCTCGACTTCAGGGAGACAGGGTCGGACGAAACTTGGACCGGGGGGGTTAAAGGGACCCCGCAGCGAACGACCGGGTAAAAATCAATTCGCCGTGAAACAATATAAATTAGCACAATAAAACGAATACGTAGGCCACATGTGGACGCCCAGTGCCGCAACGACAGTTAAGGTTTTGCTTTCCGGCAAGTGTGTCATAAAGAGGGACTGTCGATGCCACTGACAGCACCGTTGGCGCCGGAAAGCTTCAAAAACTGCAGATTCGCACACCGGGCGCAACAAAAACTTGGGGAAGGATTTTCAGGTCGAGCAGCAAAGCTACACGTCTAAATCTGTCCTCTCCTCTGATCCAACTCTCGCACCGGGTGGGCGGTGCTAACACGAGGCGATTCTCGCTCCAACGAAAAGCAGCGCAGAGCCGTAGAAGTAAGACCACAAGGGTGTCTCTGAACTACCCAGCCCCGAAATCAGAGCCCGGCCGCCCCGCATACTGGCTCATTGCTTCGCTCCAGGCCTCAAAAGCAGAGCTACGAGAAAATGGCGACAGCCTATGCCGGCATATTCCTGGCACAACCGGCCACCGGGACCACAGCCCCTCCGAGTTTGGAGGGCACATGTGCATGTACTCGGAGCGAAACGTCGACCACAGAAGCAGCAAAGGGCCGCACACTTACCATTGTGATAGATTAGATGTCCCTTGCTTTAATCCAAACGCACACTTTGGTTCAAAACAATGTTCGACACCGACACACCAAGGAGTGACCACCAACTGAATCAGATGCTGCCTCCTCGCCCCTATGTATCGCTCCGCTTCTCTCATAGCCGCTTGCAAGCGCGTCGCCCATTGGCTGCGGCGGATCTACTTCCGCCGATCAGCGCGCTGAACTTGAGAGTGAAGTCATTGCTGTTCCAACAACTGCCTGAGAAACGTCTGCGGCTCTGTAAAACGTCGATCGTGTACCACCGTCCATCGCAATAAAAAACAGGATGTATTCCATTCTGCATGCTCGTAATTACAGCACGTTGGCGATATGCTTACACCGTAAACCTTGCACTACTTTCCATGCTGTGTCACACGATTTCCGTCCATGAGTGAGCCACTACGTGAAACGTTGACGCTCAAATTTAGTTTACTGTTGTAATTATTTATTTCCCCAAAACTCCTTTTCGACGGAATTTCCCCAAAAGGAAATAAAAAATTCCCTTATTGCAGTCAGGACGAAGTTATAGAAGGACGGCTGTATGTTTGTCTCCCTCCAACAAAATTTAGTCACGTCAATGACAGCACCAAACGAACACCAATCATATGATAGGTTGGGCGCATATTTCCTTATATGGTAAGGCACAGGTAAAGTACGCTCGAGCAAAGTAAATACTGGCCTGTATGACACTCTCCGATTATTTTTTTCATGAAGCTTTGTTCACTGGAAATCCGAGAGCCAGTTATTCACAAAGTAGTTTCCTGGGGCATAAGAAAGAGAGGAGCAACCTTCCAAAGTCACATCGAAAGATGCAAGCCAGCAGCTATTTAAAGTTGCCGCCAGAACGAAGCCGGAAACGTCCCCGCCAGATTCAAAAAGTGAATCTGCTCGCAGTCTTGCATTTTAAAAAACGCTTCTGGAAAGACAAAGTTTGCCAGTTATCAAAATACTTCCAGAATTGAGACACCTCAAAAAGTTTCAGTGATTGGTTTCCTGAAACGAGGAAACAGCAGGGAAAGGGTGCGGTTGGTGTGAGTCAAGTGGTACATGATTACAAAATCCACGAGTGTTACATGTAAAAGTTTATTCTGTTTCAATGCAGACATGTGGTCACAGTACAGTATTATTTAGTTCATAGTTGATTACATTCTCCTCAACATTTCTACATAATTTTACTCATTTCATTGTATATCACCAAAATAAAAAATAAAATAAGAAAATGGTGTTGAGTAAATCTAAATTCAAGCCAACACAAATCAATCAATGAATCCAAGTACATTCTTCAAAACTTCTAGAAGTATATTTTGTATTTACCTATGCTACAAAATATGATACAACAAAACTTGATAATGAGATCTTTGAGATTAACAAGCTTTAGATAGATGTTTGTGGGATCTCTGAATCAAATATTGTACCGGGTACCTACTTCTATGTTTTACTATTTATTATTTTCCGAGAAAAATTTACAGAAACCTTTTTAACATTATATTGCATTTAAATAACTGAGTTTGGGTTGAAAAATAACAAGACACTAAAGCTAAGTCTGTTGGCACAATCTGTTTTACATAAACAAAAAAAGGGTGTTTGAGTAACACTCAACAACTCTGATCAATAGAATTGTGAGTTTGATCCTCTTGAATTAACCTGCATAGACTGATGTTTTGATGATGGCTATTCACAACAGATTAGATAAATAAGTATCAGAACCATTTTATACTGAATACAGATGTAAAGAGCTGTGTATCTTATCACATACTCTTCTTAAAATAAAACAAAAATGTACAAATTAAGCTGCTGTAGGTTATACACATTTCATGCGTAATTCCTTAGTCAGTAAATAGTGTCTAGAGTACAACTATAATAAATACACACAATCAATACAACCAAAACACCTTCCAGCCCTACCATGGCCAAATCATGGAAAGACCATGGTAGATTTATAATGAACCAATTATTTAAACTTTTGATAGCACCTATAAATAACATAATTTAAATGAATTTTATATTTGAAGGCCCTTCTGTTAGAGAACAAAGAATGGCTTAGAGTCCTGTTCCATCAGTTAAATTTTAAG
>NW_026272846.1:0-3737 GCF_000697945.3 Frankliniella occidentalis | reverse complement strand
GCGGAGGGTGGAGGGCGGAGGGGCGCGCCCACCCACCCCTCGGCCAGGTCACGACGTCCCTGATGGATGGCTTGTCTCTCAGCGGAGAGCGCGAGGAGAAGGAGCTGCGCGCCAAGATGGCCGACGAGGAGGCGCGGCGGGAGGCGGCCCTGGACGAGCGCCAGAAGCTCTGCACGCAGATGGTGTCGGTGCGCACCTCCCTGTACAGCATCATCATCGTCCTCAACCAGGTCAAGCCCACGCAGTCCGTGGCCAAGGCGCAGATGAAGAAGCACGAGTGGGAGCTCGACCAGGAGTTCATCGACGAGCTCTACTACCGCAAGAAGGGGCCCATGTCGGCCCCCGAGGCTAACGGTGAGCTCCCCGGCGGGCGGCGTGTTCGACGGCCAGCACAGCGCGCGCGCCCCTGACACCCCACCTCCACCTCTGCCCCGCAGCCATGGCCATGCTGAAGAACGTGTTCATGAAGGTGGGCGTGCTGCTCAACCAGCTGCAGGCCGAGGGCGCGGAGGTCCCCGACCAGCAGGTGCTCATGACGCGCGCGCTGCTCCCGGACGTGATCGCGGCCAGGCGGCAGCGCGCCGACCAGACCGAGGAGGAGATCGGCGGTGAGCAACCCGCGCGCGACCCCCTTGGCTTCCTCCCCCGCGACCCACTTTTTATGATTTCCCCCACACACCCTTGACACTGATTGTCCCACGCGCCCTGCCCTGCAGTCCTCATGCACTCAGCCGACACGATCGGCGACGCCAAAGTGCCGACTCGAGATTCGATCAAGGTCGAATCGGCCAAAATCATCCGCATGGCGAGGAAGCTCAACGAGGCCGAGTCGTTCAACGACCGAGCCAAGCGCGTCCGGCGCGACGAGAAGTGGGTCTAACGGCCTCCACGTGGGCGGCGGGGGCGGCAAACGGCGAGCAGGTCGCGGCTCTCGTGTTCGAGCTGCTGAAAAAGTTTGGCGTTCTAATCGTAGTGTCTACCCTTTCCGCGAACGCTTTGCTTGCTATCTCCGCGTTTAGGGCGGCACTGGCGCCGTCCTCGCGACGGCTGCTGCAGAGTGCTTTCAGAGAGGCTCATCATCGCCAGATAAGGATCAAATCACAGTAAGACAGTTCGCTGGAAAAAAGGGGGGGGAGAGAAGTGGGTATTTTCAGAACTCACCATTGTCGGGAGGAAGTCCGTTGACTGTCCTTTTCAAACGAAGTGGGGCGATGAAGGCAGCTCGCTCTCGGCTCGCCCCTTTTGACCCTTAGGCCACTCGTTCTCAGTCTGACCAACAGAGGAATGGAAGTGCTTACAAACAGAACCGGCGAGGTTGTGACACCTCCTAATTAAGAAATAAAAATTGCAAAGGAACTTTTTCAGAATTTCTATAGCTAAAACATGACTCCCCCATCCCATGTTCCCTTCGGACTCGTGCCCGTGCCCTCGTCCGAGTGGCCAACGGCAGACGCATCAGTGCGCAAGAGACGGCCCGGCCCTTCTTCTGCCGGAACGACCAATAGTAGAACCCTCTTCAAACTTCAACTTCAAAAAGGGTTATGCATTCATCAAAATCAAACTCGTCAGAGATCTCTGCACTCGTTCATCGTTTTAGACTCACCGTTACGTCGCTTTAACCCCTTTAACCTCTCCCCCGCACGAGCGCGGGCGCGCACACACACACGCACGCGCGCACACGCACGCACGCACGCACGCACGCACACACACACACACACACACACATACTCACTCACTCGCAAACGTAGATAAAGAAAACTTGTTGGCCTTTTTGCTTTGTTTTTTTTTTTTTTCAGCCGACTTAACGCCGCTGACGCAGAAAATCACACTCGTGTTCGGTGAAGTTCGGATCATCCTGAAAAACCGAAAAACGACGCAGATCACGGTGTTCATTGCCGTGTTGACCCGCCCTGCGCAAACAGCTGATCGCTGATACGCCGGGGCGCCGGGCATGCGCACGACCCCCGAGAGCCGACGCTCGTCTGTCTGCCCCGCCGTCTGCTAGTGGGGTGGCATGTTTACTTGGGTATTTGGGCTGTCAACGAGATTACTTGACGCTTAAAGCCCAGTTCTAGCACACTCGCAGACAGGTCAAAGACAGGCCGTGGCCATGCTACTCCGGCGCTTGTACTCCGTGGCCGCTGTGTGCGCCAGCGCGAGTACCAGGCGCGCGGCGGGCCCATCGTCAGTTGTCACCACTCAGTTCTGCTGCTCGTACCGCACCCACGGCAACGCGACTTCGGAGATCATGGCACCAGAAACTTCGTCCATTTTTCGCCTCAGCGACTACGACTGTGTGGGTTTCGACCTGGACAACACTCTTCTCAAGTACAACATCGCTAACATGGTAAAGCTGGAGTACGAGATTCTCGCCCAATTCCTCGTCGACCAGAAAGGTTATGATACCACCTATCTGCGGAAACCATTGGACTTGGATTTCTTGCAGAAAGGTTTGACACTTGATTATGAGAATGGCAATGTACTTCAATTATCCCCAGATGGTACAATCCACCGTGCCTCTCATGGCACCAAGCTGCTAACTGACGCTGAGATTGAAGACCTGTATGGCAAGGAGAAATACTCTCAGTTGACACAAGAGTACACACAGAATATGTTAGATGCTTGGAATGGCCCCATCTCTGAAAAAGTTCGGTCTGTTATGGATCATTTTGACGTACCTGCATCATTGGCGTTTGCAAGATGTGTTGACAATATTGATGCCAATGCTGAAAAAGAAAATATTCCCTCTGGAAAGTACAACCTTTACCAAGACCTCACTGATGCCCTTGTTCATATGTTTCAAAGAGACAACTTTGCTAACAACTCGGGTGGATTCTTCCCTACAATGAAGAAAAACCCAGAGCTATATATGCATCATGCAAGTGAAAATGTTCGAACATGGTTGAAAGAATTAAGAAAGCAGAAGAAAGTTTTTCTAGTTACCGGTTCACATGTGGACTTTGCCTCCTTCACGGCCAAGTACAGTTTTGGTGAAGATTTGAAGGACTTGTTTGATATTGTGGTTACCTTTGCACGCAAGCCTGGGTTTTTCACTGGACGTCGCCCATTTGTTTCATTAGAAAATGGACAGGAAAAAGATCTTGTACAGCCAGAAGACATACATCTTGGAAACATTTACTCTCAAGGAAATTGGCAAGATTTGTATGAACTTTTTAAGAAAGAAACTGGTAAAAAACACCCTAAGTGCTTATATGTTGGAGACAATGTCCTCCAAGACGTCTTTGCTCCTGATGAATATACTAGATGCCACACTGTAGCCATCAGTGAAGAAATGCGAGGTGAGGGAGTTGGAAGCGACAGAACATACCATGATGTACTCGCCTCAAACACATGGGGTTCATATTTCTCACAAAAAGGAAAGAAGCCATCATTGTGGTGTGACTTAATACAAAAACATGCAGCTATCTGTGTGCCAAGTGTGGATGTGCTAGCTGAAAAACCTCTTGACTTTCAATATCAAACATTTAAGTGCGCATCTCCTGACCAATCGCAGCCTGTAGGTTTCTTCCCTAGTGCTCCCAAGTAAATAATAGTAGAATTGAATCTTTTGATGGCCACTTTTCCTGACTTTTATCTTAACGTAACCCACTGCCATTTTTTTTTGCATTTTTTCACTCTAAAGTAATGATGGAAATTCAGATGAAGACTCTAAGATCAAAGTTGCTGCTTTAGTAAATATTAATTAGAAGACTGAAATCTGAGCTATCTTCAATTTT
>NW_026272845.1:0-1197 GCF_000697945.3 Frankliniella occidentalis | reverse complement strand
GCCACGTGAGTGTGGTGTGCCGATGGCAGCTTGAGGAAGGATTGTGCGGGTGTTCCCTGCTGAGCCGCATGTGCACCGGCCGGGGGCGTGGCGGGGCGTGGAGGTGCTAAAGATAGCGGGGTCGCGCTCCCGCCTCGCCGTCAAACGGGTTGCGTATGGTCCGAGCCGCCGAGCAGCGAAATGTCCTCCTTCCTATTCGTAACGCCGTTTCTATCATCCCTTATGTCCGGGTGAAACAAAAATGCTGACACCTTTCTAATTGGACGAACAGCCTCTTGTGGAAACACTCGCTACGACTTCAAATTCTCGCTTTTGGCAAGGATGTACAGCAGTAAAATGTTTTACTTTCCGTTCTGTTGCCAGAAATTGAATGGCAATGATTCGTAGTCATTTGCTGGTCTTTCTATTTTCGAAGTGTCTCCCGCCACAGAACCGTCAAGCAGACGACGGCCGCGCTCGTCGTGACAATGCCACACCTCCGCCCGGTGCGTGCGTGCCGACGCCGCCCTCCCTGAGCCTGGGCCCTGGGCCGGCCTGACATTCAAGGAAGGACCAGAATAGAGCAAACACTGCTGCACCGCCCCGCGCCGTCTCCTGGGGCCGGCCCAGCATCCCTCGTCCACCCTCTGGTCCACCGCTAACAAGCATCCCCCGGGGGCAGCAGCCCCTGTGTGTGTGTGTGTGTGCGCGTGTGTGTGTCTCACTCCCTCGCTATACTCCTCCCTCAGAGGGGCTCAACGACGTCTTGGTCATCCCCAACAGATTGCCGTGCAGATAAGACTAAACTTTATAGGCACTCGCACTATTGGCCGGTCTTGTAGGAGGGGTAGGGGTGGGTGGCATTGAAACGGTAAACGGAAAAGGATGACGGCGGCGGGCTGACTATGGCATCTGTGAGGTAGAGCCGAGTTGACCAGCGCTTTTTGCTTCCCCCCCCCCCCTTTACCCCACCTGCCCGCTCCATCGTTCAGTAGATCCGAGATAGCTGTGGACACTTTGATTTCAAAAATGTAGGCCCAATATCCTACGAATGTCCCTTTCGTATATACGCACCTTCGATTATTATCGCCGTTTCCTAATCCGAAATTTCGTAAAAAAATGCAACTGAAACAGAGGTAGAGGTACGTGTAGTTTTCACACAGTGTGTCTTGCCAAGCTCGCTCTAAAGTGTCGACAGGTTGTGTGACGTGTCGTATG
>NW_026272844.1:0-1205 GCF_000697945.3 Frankliniella occidentalis | reverse complement strand
CCCCTCCCTTTCGGGCCAGTGGCTTCCTCACCTGTCTGCTGCCCTCCCCTCCCCCTCTCCACCCTCCTCTCCGGCGAGCCCATTCTGTTCTAGACACGCCATAGTATTACCCTACCTACCCTCTGAGAAAAGTCGCCGTCGACAGCGAGAAGTTACAGGCTACGACTGGGAAAAGCTTCCTTCTGGTAGAGACAGTGTTGGGGACGGTCTAAAAGGTGTGGGTCGGAGATTCCCTTCTGCGCTCGGCATTCCCGGTCGCTCGTGTGCATTGTGCAATGCAGTGCAGTGCCGCCAGCCCTTCGGTCTCGCGCCCCGCCGCCGCCTCGGCTCGCGACTCGAGCAAATAAGAGACTTCGACGCCGGAATGCACCCGACCCGCCGCCATCGCCGTGTCCAATGGCATGACCGGCGAAAGCCAAAGAATCAAAGTGGCACCGGGGAGCGGGGCCCGCGGCTTGCTGATAAGAACTGACAAAAAAGAAAAGAGAGCTTGGAACAGGCAGGGCCGCGCAGCGCTGCAGAGGACTTTCACCGCCAAGGACCCGTGTCCTGCGTTAGTGGGCCGGGCCGGGCGTCGCCGCGCCTCCCGAAACCGGCGCGGGCGTCATGCTGGAACTTCCCTGCTCTCTGTTTCATCGGCGGACTGGCAGAAGATCCAGGCTCGGGCAAAGGCGATACTGTTTCTTCCGAGTCTGTCTGTCTCCTCCAGTCCAGCCGCCACCTCCGCGGAGCCGAAGGATGTGGGTGGGGGAGACGAAACCACCCCCACCCCCGTCTTACTGAATGGACCTCCGCGGATGAAATACAAAACTTTTATATCCCGGCCTGACTCTTTTGTGCTCGGCTCCTAGGATCCCCGTTGAGCTTGTACACGCGGTGTGTGTGTGTGAGAGAGTGTGCGTGTGTGTATAGAGGTAGACGCCTCCGATTGTCAACAAGAGCAGTGCGCCCCCGCCCCGCGCCCTCGGGGCCGGAGGGGGCTCCCGAACGTCAGCAGCGGAGAGAATAGCGGACTGCGTGTGATGAAGAAAAGGGGGCCGGATTTGTGGGTGCGCTGGGCTCGGTGCAGAGGAATGCGCTCCGCTCGGTGCACCTGAGGCCTGGGCGCAGAGTAGAGCATCCAGCCGCTGGATTAGTCACGTGTGGGTGGAGCCGCCTCCACCGCGGGCGCGGGGGCGGGGCGCGGGGGCGGGGCGCGGGGGCGG
>NW_026272843.1:0-957 GCF_000697945.3 Frankliniella occidentalis | reverse complement strand
TTAGTCAGTAATCCTGCTGCAGAAAAAACCTTTATAAGCTACTAATAAATAAATCAGTAAAGGTCTGAGAGTGTCTGATGAGACACTTTGTCAGAGGACCTTCTAACTACTTACTTACTCATTTCCAACAGGACAGTGCCGGGGTGAAGTCGACAACTTCCAGACACTGTGCTGCCAATCAATTCGTTAATTTAAGGAGAAGGGACTAATTTTTAAGCAAATGTAAAAATAAGTATCGCAAATAAATTATTAAGATTAATGAAACAAAATCTATTGTAGAAATAACGAGAGATATAACATTTTTTTTGGTAAATACAATTGCTTTCTTCTCACGCACTCAGAAAACCGTTTGATCAACAAAAAGGAAAGCCAAGAAAATTTTACTTGCGGAAGACAAATTTTGGTCGCCCTGATCGCGTGATTTAGTCATGTTGATAAAGGTGTGATCGACCTGATCATATTTTGTTTCGAATTCTTGATCAAATGTTCAGTTGGCTTGAGGGAGTAAATTTTCATTGATTCAACACTATTTTGGTTATTAGGACCAAACCCTTTTCTCAGTGTTGTGAAGAAATTTAGTTTCTGGAAATGGTAATTAGGTCTCGAGGTTTCTTGGTTTTGCCCGGAACAGGTCTGCGGGGACAAGTACGCCATTAACAGCGCGTCACATCTACATGGGGTGTGCATGTCGCGTGACAGGTAGTGTTTATGTGACATCAACGTTTTATAACGTGCTTTTACTTTCAGCTGTTGATCGCTGATCGCTTCCCCACCGATGACGCCGTTGAGGCCAACCGATTTCCCCCCCCCCGGGCTGGAGGGGGCTGACGGATGGGGTCCGGTCCAGTGGCTCTCATTAGACAGCCGAGGGAAGGAGGGGAGGAGGGGAGGGAGCAGTCCACCCGACATTAGAGCCGGACTCGGACCGAACCACTCCCACGCTACGCGCCGCCACGC
>NW_026272842.1:0-1628 GCF_000697945.3 Frankliniella occidentalis | reverse complement strand
TCGAGGAAGCCATGTAAGACGTCTCCCTGGCGCACACAAAGCAGCCGGCACCCTCGCCCTCGCCTCCGCCTCGGCGTGCTTTCTTGCGGCCCATGCCCACGCGCCCGGCGCACCCCGTCCAGCTTCTCGACGAGCTTTGTATCGGACAGGATATCCTCGCGCCGCCCGTGCTCGCTCGTGCTGCCCCGTGCTCGCTCGTGCTGCCCCGTGCTCGCCCGCGCGGCCCCGTGCTCGCCCGTGCTCGGGGGCAAGCAGTCGGCAGCCCTTTGTGCACCCAGGACCCATTCATTAGCGGACCAAGACGGAGCGACCCGCGGCCGCCTACAATGTACGACTTGTGTGTGCTCGGGCAAAACACGGCGGTCGGTCGGGCGGGCCGACCGACGGGGCCCCCCCCGGACACGGCGGGCCGGATGTCAAAAGAGAAACCGAAAGGGTGCCAAAAGGTTTCTCGAAGAAAAAGAACTCACAGTAAAACATCCACCATACGGTAGTATCGGTCGATGCAGGTGAGCTAAAGCACAAGTGCGTGCCACACCCCAAAAATAAAACGAGAACGATGTAAGCTTTCAAAGCAAGGAACTTGCTCATTGATATTTTGACTGTTTTTCACTTAGATCAAATATCAAGTACGATGTAATTGGTCCAAGAACTCAGTTTTTTGGTGCAAGTTACTGGAAAAACAAAAGTCCTGCGGGATTATTCAGAAAGTGCGTCCGCCATTTGCTGCTTAACGAAACCGACAACTTCACGCAAGTTCACCTCTACTAGACCGTAGCGCCTTATGGGTAGGCAATATCTCGCCTGCTATGCATGCGTGTTATGCGGAGTCGCCTACCCTGAGGTTCGCAGGCGCCGAGCTCCCGTATACTGTCCAATCAACATGAGGAGATGATCGGACGTAAATTCTGGTTGATCCCTATAGAGTCATATTTCTTACCACTACTACGCTTCCCCACTCCGGGAAAGTCGTCCATATGGAAGCAGCCGCAAGTGTGAGCCATCCGCAGGCTGAAAGCGGAAATACCGAGACGCGAATGCTTCTTATGGCGGTATTGCGGAATGTGGTGCATTGTGTGGTGCGCACTCACCTCCCCTAAGTAAAGCACAACACACGTACGCACGCACACGCACACACGCACAATGTAAGCTTTCAAATCCAGGTTCGGCTATAAGGCCTTGGGTGGCGTAGTCAACCCTTCCTCGGCCTCCTCGGCCCGCCCCGTCTGCCCTGCCTGGGCTTGCCTCCTCGGCCCGCCCCCGGGCCGTCTCCGAGACGAGCTCCGCCGCGTGCGAACGGCCGCCGCGCAAGGGCCTTTCCTCCTCACCCCGGACGCGACCCCCGGCCCGGCAGCAGCGTCTTAGCGAGAGAGCGGCGCAGAGCGGGGTGAGAAGGAACAATAGGAGGGAAGAGGAGGGAGGTGCGGGCGGGCCGGAGCCGGCCGCGTCCGAGTAGTGCGGGTAGTGCCGCCCGGGCCGGGATGGGGAGCCGCTCCCGGTCGCGTTACTCGGAGGCGGCCCCGGGGAACACACACGCAATGCACCGACCGATGGCGGGATTGGCGTTAGCCGGGGATAATAGTTATGCGAATAATGCGCGGGAGAGGAGAGGAGCGGGCACCGGGGGG
>NW_026272841.1:0-1305 GCF_000697945.3 Frankliniella occidentalis | reverse complement strand
GGCGGTGGCGGGGGTGGCGCCACGTTGGTGGACTCTATTTTCGAGAGGAGGGAAGCTCCGCAACGACTGGAAGAAACAGGGGGCGGGTGCAGGTCGGGGAAAGAATCACCAACGCATGATAATTCCATTTCGATCGTGACTCGTCCTCGCCGGGCCCGGTCGGCCTTTCCCTTGACCTGCGCCCGGGCCTTAGAGGAACCGGGGGTAGCCCTCGCGGTTCTATCTCTCCCGGTGACGGCCGTGACGACCGTGACGCAAGTAAAGCCATGCGGGCGGGGCGCACTGTGCGGGGAGTGGTGCACTGACCTGGCCAATCACTCTGAGATTACTCCTTTCGCACAGGAAAGGCCTTTCGAGATTGCATTCACAGAACTTCCGACATCGGTCATCCCTTGTTCGCCGAGCCCTGTGCCCTCATGTGCCGCGTCAGGCAATTTCCCAATCATTTCTGAAGTTCTAATTTTTTTTCTGAAAAATTTTCGGATTTTAAAATCGCTTGTCCAGTCGGGTAGGGTGGGTCGCCCAGGGACCAGGGACCGTGTGCAGCTGATAGACCTGCGTGCCCTTTACCGGTGAAGTCAGTGGAATGCCAGCGATAGGGATGCCAGTGACATCAGGCTGCAGGTGCATGTCACCCGCGGAGAGCGCCGCCGCCGCTGCCGCAGCTGCAGCCTCAGGAGGAGCGCCCCCTGCTGCAGCTGCAGCTGCCGACGCGCGCAATTATCGCTTTGGAGGTTAGCGGTCCGGCCGGCCGGCGAGGAAAGTCCATTTATCTGCTGTAACGGGGGGTGTATTATTTGCCGACGCGCTGCTGCTGCAGCGCTCTGCCTGCTCTGCCTGCGCTGCCTGCGCTGCGCGCGCGGTCGTTTGGGCCCCGGCCGAGTAGTGGTCGGCGACGGAGCCGACCCGCGGGTGAGGTGAGTCCGGGGGGCGTGTCCGGCCCGCGCCGCCGCGCACCGAGAGAGAGAAAAGAGGAGAGGGTGGGCGCTGGAGAAAAAGAGAGAGGGAGAGAGACTATAGAGACACAGAGATGAGCGCGGAACCCTTAAAGTGCGGCGGAGACATGTCGCACTGAATGTAATTACTGAAATTCTTAAATAGCGCGTAGGTTATGGGGAAACAAATAACTGTAGCGTCGTTTTAAGCTGGGTGTTGTGTGTTGTGTACAAATGTCAGTCTTAGGTCTTAAAATTTCGGTGCAGTACGCGCGGGATTACGGGTTGATAGTGGCGATGACGTCGCTGTGCAAGGCTAGAGCTAAAGTGCAGCGTGCCGGGGAGAGGGGAGTGGGGTGGAGGAGGGGGG
>NW_026272840.1:0-1052 GCF_000697945.3 Frankliniella occidentalis | reverse complement strand
CTCTGCACCCCACATCACAGCAAAGGCTTCGCAAGCTCAGCCAATTAATATAGGGCCCCCATATAAGCCGTGTTAAACGACACTCGCGTCCGGCGCCCAAAGGCCCGACCCACGATCCCGACTCTAGCCATCCCAACTTCACACTGTGTACGACTTTCCAACCAACTACATATCACACCACATGAACTTTCTGATTCAGAAATAACGGATTTCTGTCAACATGCACGGCTGGCCACTTTTAAAATACGACATTGCGAAGAAATTTGCTCATAGGCATATTAAAAAGAAATGGATAAGAGAGTTAATAAAAATTTTAGTGTACAATGTGCAAGGTCTTTGTCAAGCAGACTAGTCTATAAAAGTTTAACAACATTCAAAACCGGTTGTGACACCACACCGAATCGCGATCGCCGAACCAGGTGGCCAGTTGCCACTCATGGCGCCAGCCGAGTAGGCAACACGTTGACTTCCAACGCACGGCTGCAGGGGCGCTGCCTACTCCCCAGGCGCGCCGCACTCGGGGGAAGCCACTCACGGCGCCTGCCGGGTAGGCAACACGGTGACTCTCAACGCACGGCTGCACGCGCATTGCCTACTCCCCAGGCGCGCGACACTCGGGGAGGCCACTCACGGCGCCTGCCGGGTAGGCAACACGGTGACTCCCAACGCACGGCTGCACGCGCGTTGCCTACTCCCCAGGCGCGCAGCCAAGCCCCTAGTCTTCAGGCGGCGGGGTGGGCACTCACCATTAAGTTCACGTCTTGTGGTGGAGAGGCGCGGGGCGTGGCGGACCGGGGCGTGGCGGGGCATGGCGCAGGTGGGCCCGCCTCGTGCCTTCATGGCGTCACACAAACCTCGAGGCATTTCGCCCCTGTAGTGGCGGCTGTGGTCTAAGTCGGAGCGAGCGAGCGACAAGCGAGGCGAGTGAGTTAGCGCGCGGAGGGTGGCGAGGAGAGAGCTAGAGAGAGCCAAAGTGGGGGAGAGAGAGAAAGTGCTGAGAAGAGAGGGAGAGAGAGAGAGAGAGAGAGAGAGAGAGAGAGAGAGAGAGAGAG
>NW_026272839.1:0-4662 GCF_000697945.3 Frankliniella occidentalis | reverse complement strand
GGCTGAGGCCATGGCTGAGGCCATGGCTGAGGCCAGGGCTGAGACCAGGGCTGAGGCTAGGGCTGACTGTGAGACCAGGGCTAAGGCCACGGTGGAGGCTGAGGCCATAGGTCAGCCAGGAATGACCGGTGGGGTTAAGGGAAAGGACCGAGGACTTGGGTTTGGGGATATGAGCTTTCAGGTGGGGCACGAGGCACGAGCTATGAAGCTGAAGGATGGAGTGGGTAGGTTTTACGACATCCTCCCTGGTGTGGGTTGGCTGGGGGGAGGAGGATAGTAGATCCGCACACTTACAAGCTGAACGAAAATCAAATTTTATAGCGCAATGTCTTAGATGTTTAATACTCGAGACAGAACCAGGTGCAGAGCAAGGCCAAGGGGAACAAGGGTTGTCGGGCCAGAGCACCCGTCAGGCTGCGTCCTCAAGGATTCCTCTCTCGTCCTCCTTGTCCGCCGCTGGTGGAGAGCGTATGTCTTCTCCTTCTCCCGCGCCACACAGAAGCCCTAGCACAGTGCAGCTATGAGGGGGCGAGGGGGAGGCATGGGCGTACAGCCGGACAGTGTCTCGGTCATTCCCCATGGGCCTCATGGGCCTCGCGGCCCTATCGCTACACAAACCCGCTCGCCCAGGTAACACGCCGAGAGAAAGAGACGGAGCGAGCGAACGAACTGTAGATGCCTTTTCCACCCTCTCTAGCACGCAAGCACACTTAGGAAGTGATCAACAGAGGAGTTGCACACTTACAAGTGCGTACACCGATTGAACACTGTTTTTTAAGTGCACAACTACAAAGTTGTACATTTGCGAGTATTCAACTTGAAGTTCCACACTTACAACTGTTAAGCAGTTGCACACTAAGTCAGCAGTGTACAACCGCCTTTCTCGAATTCATTCTGCGAATAGAAGGAGCTGGACGCCTGCGAAGCTAGGGGTAGGCCACCCCGCAGTACACGTATGCACGGCAGGAAAGATATTGCCTAACTCTTAGGCGCTATGAGAGCTTGCACGCTTGAAAACTTGTCTATTTTGCAACGGCAAATGACCGACGTATTCTCAGGACGATCCCCCACGACTCTCCATGGCTCGAGTGGTTAAAAGAACGCGCTCCATATCGGCGTGTGCCTGCTTGCATCAATCTCCAATCGGAAAATGTGACGTCACAACCGCTCACCTCGATCTAGGCGGCAGATTCACCCATCCCTAACCGCTGCAGAATCCGGACGAATCTCACCTGAAACAAAAGAAAGATAGTAAAGAAACGTTACAGCGGGACAATAAACTCGAATGCACTTGAAACATTGACACACTTGAAAGACACTGCAAAGAAAAAGAATCAGCAAATTCGATCCAATAATAAAGCGAGGTTGTGAATCCAATTTTATGACTTCTGGGGGAGCGATATTAATAACATCGCTCGGTCGGGAGTCAGTTTCGCGACATTGTTGGAAACAAATAAGACTCATTTTGAGCCATTTTCACAAACATCGCTCGTTTAGAGTCGTTTTTGCGACATTTTCGGTTACGAAGAAGACTCACATTGAGCCATTACGTCGCTCTATTCGTTCAAGAAAACTCGATCTACGTTTTACAGTGGAGTATTTAAGTGTTCATAAGAAGTCCTCAGTAGCCATGCCGCTGCATGGTTATTTACTTATTTCGCACAGTTAGAACTTGGGAAACACCACTGAAAATATGAGTTGCACAAACGACAGCAGCAAAGGCACCAGCGATACATATTCGCACGGGCAAACTGGAACGGAATAGAGGGGAACCAATACAAACGGAAAAGGAACGGGCGCTAGATCTGCCCCCCCCCCCCCCCCACAAGCTTGAGCCTCAGCTCGCCCCGGCCTCGAGCCGGCGCGCGGTAATCCTCGCAGAATAAATAACACCACACCATTACCCTTCCACAAGCTGCCGCTGCTGCTGCTGCTGCCGAGGCCTGCGGCCCACACATTTTTTTAAGGGTAAATACTCGAGAAACAAGAATATTAAGGGCAGCCCTTGAAAAGGCTTAAGGCACTTCAGCGCCGCTAAAACATTAATTATTTTGCACCTGAAGGGGCATGCGCAAAAGCTGTAGAGATTTTGTGCTTCCTTCCGATGGAAAAAGAAAACGCGTTGACTAACCATATGAAATTTGCAGGAAAGAATGAAACACACTGCACTCACAGTATTCTCGCTCGTCAAATGGTCAAAATGGCCTCAAACGGAGTAGACCACATCGTGTTTTGCTAACAAGAAGCTTGCTCACGCTGCGGTTTCGCCGTCTGGCTGCTAAATTCTCAATGGCAACAAATGCCATCCACTTCCGAGGGGAAAATAACAATTTGTATCGGCACCTTCCCTCCCTCCACTCATCAATCTCATTTACTATGGAAATAATTTCATAGCCGGCAGCAGCAGCCCGCCCGCTCGCGGCCTAGCCTGCCCCGTTTCCGGTTCCGTCCTTCCCATCCGCCGGAAAGGCACTTCACTCGACTTCCCCGCTGAAGACTTCCCGATCGCTTTTCTGAAGACAAGTTTGCACTTTCCTCCTAATCGCCTCACTCGCTCCGCGGTTATTTTTTTCCCTTTCCTCTCTTCTACTCGCTTCCCCAGCGGCCCGGCAGTGCTCCGCGAGCGTTCTGTTCGGTCCAGCGATCGCCGCGCCCACCCTCTCTCGCCGCCTGTACTAATTCATCTGGGATTGAGATCTCTGACAGGTCCGGGGAGGGGGAGTTAGTTGAGACGGAGTTGGAAACAGTCCAACTCAAGGATCATATTCTTCCAGCACCTGATGGTACAGCGGCCGAACAGACCCGACCATGCCCTTTCCGGGATCCGAACAGACGGCTAAAGAGTCCTGTGGCTGAGTATTTCAACCCTCGGTTGTTTGAAACGAATCAATCCCGCCCTTGTGCAGCTTAGTGAATGTGTCTCTCCATTGTCCCGACAGACTTATCTGCGAACCACGGGAGGGGACATTTCCCCCTTGTTAAACGCGTTGTTCTCAACGAAACGAAACAAAAGAAAATAATGAAGTGGAAAGGGAGAGAAGGGGCGAGACACTTACCGAAAGAAACTATACTTATTGGACTCATTTGGCTGACGGATGGGCTCTGCGCGGCACCCTCCGCCTGTCTACTCACAAGGTCACTTTCGACTTCAGAGCAGTAGGCGTAGGCGCATAGAGTACAAAATTGAGAAGTATTTTCCTGCACCGTGTCTTGTCTGCAATAACTTTTCCATTACCACAGAAATTTTTGTTTTACAAGAGTGTACTTGAGCGCGCTGGGGGACGTTGCTCGCCTTAAGGCCGTGGCCTGAACAGGAGACACAGCCCCCTCCCCTCTTCTTCCTTGCTGGGGGCGTAACTTCAGGTGCTTCAAAAGTAAGATACGCCCCCCAACTTGTCTGGCTACACAGCTATTGAACAGCTGTTGTTCCCCGAGCTCCTGCTAGTTTCGCGGGAATGGGTTCAATGTGGACGGCAGCGGCGCACGGGTGGCTACTCTGCGAATAACGGTAACCTTACCCGGCAAGAAGGCAGATACAAACACAGCAAATTGTTTTGAATTAAACCAGGGGAAAATCAGTGACAGTTTTTCGTAATAGTGTTATTTTTTAAACGCAGTTTTTCTAGTTGCAAATAAGGCAATTAACTGCGACAAATCGGAGGTTAGAAGGCACTACATCGCCGATGTATCACACCTCTGTTGTTGTTTTTTTTTTTTCAGTGTTTTCTCACGTTTGGAAAAGCACGTGACATTTCTGTTCCACTGTTCAATTAATTATTAGAAGTTGATCGTCCGCATATCTTCTCTATGACTCACTCGCAGGGATCTTGACCGTGGTCGGTGCTATGTGCTGTTGCTGGAGAGAGACAGAGAGCGTGTCGTCGCTCTCGCTCCTTCTTGTGGCGTGGCCCGCCTCATGCCCCCAACTCATTAAATAAGCCCGTCTGTGTTATCTCACGCGGCGCGACCTGATGAGGCACAGCAGCCGGCAGCTCTGCCCCATAGTGCCCCATGCCTTTGTTTGCCGCTCGGCGCTGCTCTCGATCTTCGATACTCTCGATCTTTTTTCCTCGACATCGGAGATTCAAATTGATAGCTAACCCACCCCCACCGACTCGCCCTCACAGACGGAACCAAGATGAAACCTAAAGATCTGTTTCGCGGTCTCTTTCGGATATTTGTTCAGTTTGCATTATTTTCGTTCTCTACAATATAACAAAAAGTAGGCGAATATATGTACCGAGTGTTTCGTTGCACGTGCCTCTCACTGTGCTTTGTTCCTATAGGACCTTGCCGATGGTCGCCTCGCCTGCAATTCGTGCCCGTCCCCAGGACCTGACCTCGCCGACGGTCCCTCCACTCGTTCGTGCTCGTCCCCAGGACCTCGCCGACATGGTCGCCTCCACTCGTTCGCGCTCGTCCCCAGGACTTCGCCGATGGTCACCTGCCACCTCCACTCACTCCTGCTCGTCCTCGTCCCCAGGAGCTCGTTGGCGGTCGTCCCCCGGCATCGACGCGGGACACACGACGCGTCACACGGTTTTTATTTGCAGCCGATGGAGGGCGCTGATTGCCCCGGGATTAATGCGACCTCATGTCCTCATTAGTCCACCAACAGCAGAGCATGGCAGGGCGCGATGGAGCGGGGCGGGGCGGGGCGGG
>NW_026272838.1:0-1820 GCF_000697945.3 Frankliniella occidentalis | reverse complement strand
CAAAACGCGCCTGGATGTATCCGATCATATCCAGGACGCGTCCGGATGTATCCGATCATATCCAGGACGTGTCTTGATGTATCCTGTCCCATCCAGGACGCGTCCGGATGTATCCGTATCCGATTATATCCAGGGTGCACCCGGATATATCCGATCTTATCCAGGACGCGCCTGGATGTATTCGAGCGTACGTCCCATCCCTCACGCTTTCGGATGTGTTCGTATCCGATCATATCCAGGCCGCGTCCGGATGTGTCACTATTCTATCTCGGACGAGTCCGGATGTATCGTGTCCCATCCAGTATCCGATCATATCCAGGGCGCGTCCGGATTTGTCCGATCGTATCCAGGTCTTGTACGTATGTATCCTATCCCATCCGGGAAGCGTCCAGATGTATCCTATCCCATTTAGGGCGAGTCCGGTTGAATCGTGTCCCATCCAGGACGTGTTTGGATGTTTCCAGTCTAATCCTTGACGCGTCGGGATTTTTCTGTTACATCATACCAGGCGTGCGTTGTTGTGCTTATAATGCAGGTAAGCAGCACGTCGCATCCTATTACCGATTGGGAAAGGTCGCCAAAATCTCAAAACGGAACAGTAAAGCAGCACAAAACATGCAAAGGCGTGTGGATAAAGTGCAGGGCGCGCACTCACCAAACGCCACACGACTGACGAACTGCTTTACAAGACCTTTATGAGGTTCAGCGAAAAACGATTAAAATTTGGTGTAGCCGAGATAATCCATCAAATTTTAATCTTAGATAGAACTTCACGCATTTCTTGTTATTCTTCAAATTGGTGTCTTTTTTAATTTGAACCGTCTGATTTTCAGGCATGTGGAGTAATGGGATCGACGAGCCTGGACCATGGTCCGGCTGTACGGCAAGAAAAACATGTACGAGCGAAAGCGGTGCTGCGAACTGGGAAGGGACTCATCGCGCCGATACTCGCTCAGTAGGTAAGACATTTTAAGACGCGAGATTGGGGGAGGGGGCTTTTAAGCGCTTTTAAGCCGAGAGGGTGTCTGCACGCCCCTTACTGTTCTTAGTTGTACTAGGTACTTTGTGGGGGGGGAGTCTAACTAAAAACGATCTGCCCCGTCCGAAACGGCGCTGCTAGCCACCGCGGTGCACCTTCGCGGCATCCCGGGTAACCCCCGCCCCGGGACACCGCGAGTCACCCCCGTGCACCGCGGTGACTTGCGTGCGATGGAGGGAGGGAGGGAGGGAGCCGTCTGCTGGCAGACCACAACACTGACGCACTGGCGTCACTGGGCCATGGGATAAAGGCGAACTGGGTGCGCGGGTGCGCAGTGGGCGATGGGGCCACGCCCCGCCACCCTTCCGGTCGTAGAAATAAATGCAGACAGTATTGAGAGCGTGCGAGAGCTGTCCAGCAACGGCTATGGGACCGGCCCTCGCCCGAGAGCGTGTTTTGTTGCGGGCCTGCCTATCTCTCAAAATTGTCCGGTGCGTCGACTACCTTGTGTGTCTAATGACATCTTTTCGTTCTACAGAAGCATCGAGACGCCCAGGTGAAACGAGAAGGAACTCCCGGAACTTATTGTCAACGTGATGGCGCCTGCGAAGTTACTTTGGGCAGGCCCGCTCGACATCCGTGCAGTGAGGTGGCCTACCTACTCGGCGGCCATCCCCCTGTAGCACATGCGCGCGGCGCCGCGCTCCACCGGAGGCTACGGCGCTCAGTACGACTAGTACGACCAGTCCAGCCAGCCCCCGCTCGGAGGCGAGGACGGGCGAAACAGGGCTTGGATGCAAGACACCGGAAGGTCGTCGAGATCAAGCACCCCACGTCCGGC
>NW_026272837.1:0-1205 GCF_000697945.3 Frankliniella occidentalis | reverse complement strand
AAAAAATGGACTTTATTTTTTTAAAATCTCCCAATTACTTTTATAAAAAGTTTTTCCAAATTCTCTGCAAATAACTTATTTTTTTCCGGAAAACTTTCGGATTGTAAAGTTCTTATGGAATCGTCCTGAAAATACGTCTGTTTTACTGAGATTCACCCGCTGAACTACTGGAGCTCGGCGCCTGCGAGACTCAGAGTAGGCCCTGGTAGGCCAGCCCGCAGTACACGCATGCACTGCATGTGAGAAGTTGCCTATCTGTCAGGCGCTACGAGAGCTTCCTTTGTGTGCACTGGGCAGTTTCGCAACGGCAAAATGAAGGACCCGCTTTATGGATGATCTCTAAGGAAGCCGCCTAACGATGCTCGATGACGGGTGTTGCAGGGCGAGGACAAGGACAAGCAGCGCGTCTTCAACGAGGTGCTGGAGGGCAAGCCCAGCTCCGAGGAGCGGCCCGTGACCGGGGGCCCCGCCGCCGCCGCCGCCGAGTGCAGCCCGTCGCAGCTGCAGAGCATGGGCGATCGCATGCTGGACTGGTTCTCGGTGGTCATGGCCGACGCCGCCACCCGCCGCCGCCCCCGACAGCGGTCCTCCTCTAAAGGTAAGTCTTGCGAGTCGTAAACAGGGACTGACCACCTCGCGTCGAGTTGTTTCACGACCTCCATATTCTCAACCTGCTGAAACTTAACTTCTTTTTATTTTCAGCCAACTTCCCCGGCGCCTGCCAGACCGAGGTGCGCTGGATGTTCGGCCACCTGGACCGTGACGCTGACCAGCGGCTCTCCCTTCACGAGCTGTACGGTCTCGAGCACGACCAAAGCGAGAAGTGCATGAAGCCGTTCCTGGACTCCTGCGACACAGACCTGTAGGCGCCCCCATCTCGTGTTTGGTTTTAGTGCGTGTGTAGGACTGTATCGCGCTTTGCTAACGATGGGTCGTTTTCCAGGGACGTGTTTGTGAGCCCCGACGAGTGGTGCCGCTGCTTTGAGAAGACGGAGCGGCCGTGCGAGGCCGTCAAGCGAGGCATGTCCCCCAAGGCTCTCCGAGGTATGTTCCCATCTGCATACCGGGGGTCGAGAAGACGTCTGTGCCATGTTTGCACACGGCTAGCAATTTTGATTTTCCAGAAAAGCATTTTTCGGGAACTTTTCAAGATTTTCTTTTAAATCTCATAAATTTTTTTCCTAATAAGTTGCATTTTTTTTTTC
>NW_026272836.1:0-3751 GCF_000697945.3 Frankliniella occidentalis | reverse complement strand
GTTTTACGCCAATAATATTAGCCATACTTGAAAGTGATAAGAACTAGTTATAAATAAAATGTCCTGACTTTAATTGTTGTTTGAAGTGATAGTAAATCTATATATGCTGTTACAAGTTTTCTGTTATAATTTTTCTGTAGCAAAGAGAGCCATCATTGTCATATGTGAAAAAGTAATTGCTCAGTTCTTAAACCGGCCGATAACAAAATCTGAAAACATATTAAAGAGACAATTGAAAAGCTTCAAATGCGTTGTTGATTGTTTATGGAAACTATTTCTGAACATAACTGAAGTGAGTTGAAACAACTACAATGCTTAAGGCATAATACTGTTTCACTAAGGATCACCGAAATGCAGCTAGTGAAACATTGAGGTGTTCCCACAAATAACGGCTGCCTAAGACATGTTTAGGACGTCGATTCAACGTTGAATCCACGTTTCTATTTGTCTTTGGGTAATCTGTCGAATCTAGTTATCTTTGTTGCGCCCCTGCTTTGTATAGTAGTTCTTGTGGTAGAACTCCCCGAAAAAAGCCAACATGCAGATGTTCTGCGCGATGATTGCGGCGCCGATCCTGCGGTCTACATCACAGCCGGGAATGAGGAAGGGGGACAGTTCGTGCACCACGTTCACTCCGAACTGCACCATCTGGATCAGGGTGATGTACTTCTTCCACCACGCCGACTTGACACGGGGCTCAACGAGGCTGACAAAGTAGTAACCGTACAGGAGGCAGTGGACGATGCAATTTTGGAAGCCCAAAAACGTGTGGTGACCGCCTGCGAGACAAACAGAGTTGAACAAGAATTCCTCCCGAGCACGACACCAAATAGATAGAGGAAAACAGAAGTCATACCGGGGCAAAGCTTTACGGCAATCCACATGGCGATGACCATCGCCGTGTGGTGGTACACGTGCAAAAAAGATATTTGGCGAAAGTTTTTGCGTAAAACCATGAAGGCCTGCAAGTAGATGGTTAAGAGCGTGTGTGGTGAGGCGGGAGAGGCGCCCACCGGGTAGGCCAATAGTTGGCGCTGCATACACAGGCGTACTGCGGAGCTGCCTACCCGCCGGTCGTCAGGCTGTCTCTGGGGGAGCCGCCCACCGAACGTCCCTGTTCGTGGCCACATTTATATGCTTTATATGACCACAAACCCGGCGGCCAGAGCCAGCTTAGACTATAGAACATCCCCATTTGGGCAATATCTAATATCCGACGCACCCAGTCACACGCCCCTTTTGTAGCTAAACAGTAGTTGTACTGACACGAACGCATACAGCTTCATCAGAACCAAACTGTCGGCCCTCAGATCAACTCCAGGCCGGAGCAAACTTTATTTTTGCCGCTTCTTGTCTCCCGTTAGACAGGACCGAGCCCAAAACTCGCACCGGGATCCCGGCATCCCTTCGAAGGGCGAGCCCCGATCAGGACTCGAACCCTCGGGCAGTGGTGTCCAGAGGACGAAGGCCCGGCACCCTCGGCACTCGGCTGTCAGCCCCACCTGTCGAACACGATGTCAGAACTCGGGCCCGCTTGACAGGTCCCTCGTCTTCCGTAAGGCGGGCGGTCAAGTCCACCTCCTCAATGCGCTGAGACAGCCTGACGACCGGCGGGTAGGCAGCTCCGCAGTACGCCTGCGTGTGCAGCGCCAACTATTGGCCTACCCGGTGGGCGCCTCTGCCGGCCTCCCCACACACTCTGACACATCAATGTGGCAACAAACTGCTACATGACCATGGTGCGCTGCCTTACCGTGTCCAACAGATCCACGATCTTAAGTATGAAGTACAACCATACGGTGTGGGCCGCCTGGAACCGGAGTAGGAACATATTTGATTCTGGTCTCGAGACTTCTGAAGGTTGAAGCGAATACTGTATTCCTCGAGGGGCTCACCTCGTAGTCTGACGGCAGACTGGTCTTGCTGAGAGGCTCACACAGCCAGCTATACGTCGAACCCCAACCCAGTCGGAAGCACTGCCAGGGAACGCGGAACCATAAGGGTCAAGTCAACATCTACGGTAAAAGTAATATGGGATAGGTCTCGGGGCTCAGGTGAACGGTCCTCACCTCCTTGATTAGGTAGGCGCACCAGAGGACCTGCACGGCGTTGTAGACCAGCATGGCCTTGTCCAGTTTGAAGGGCTCCCGGTGCCTCATGAGCCGCGGCCCCAGCGAAAGGGCGAAGTACAGGTAGCCGGCGACGATGGCCAAGACGGGAAGGGGTGTCTTCATCATCGGAAGGTGCTCGGACCGGGGGTCTGCGTCGGGCTTAGAACCAATTAAAATAACGAGCACAACTTACTTTTCCGGCTTCTTTGAAATACGACTCTGGCACTGACCTGTGTATGACCAAAACCCGGTGCCATAGTGAATCAGCACGTCCGTAGTGTAGCTCAGGATTTGCGACATGCTGGATGTGCTGAAGCCAGGCCTGCTCCTCTGAAACTGTTCCTCTATGGCAACGAGTCGAACGGGGGGCCCTTCCCCGCCGTATCGAGTACCCTCTGCCTTAGCTGCGTTGGCGGGGTCGTTGACTCGCCGTCGGCAGGGTTGTTGACTTGTGGGAAGGAGCCGAACGGGGTGGGCTGCTCTCCGTTGCGCCGCAAATGCTATGACCAACGACCATTCTAGCCGGCACTAGCGCACGAACTGAAGTTCCATATTATCAATATGCATTAGTCCTGCTTATGCGGGAAGAGAAGGGGGAAGTCCACGTGGCTAATCGATTAGTCATCGATAACAAGATGCATTTAAGAAATTATTCCCTTTTTCGGAAAAGAAATAGAAGATGATCAGATACGTTCGCTTATTTTAAGGCACCCCTTTCACCTGGATTGAGTAAGTCAGCGGCACAGTAAAAGAAAAATATATTGTTGTATTGCTACAGTTCGTTAGCGAGTCGAATAAACCTATGTTGGAGTGCGGCACGGAAAACATTTCGTAGCTTAGCTTTGCAATTTATGTTCCTAAGTTAAGAATAATCAAGTCAAATTTCCGTCCCGATACTTAGCAGCGCCTGTGATCTACAGGATAGGCAACCCAACGTGCGGCACGGCTTTAGGGCTCACCTCATACGCGGTTTTCTTTATTTTAATTTTTCCGTGCAGGTCGATGGCAGCATTTGGCCCAGACGTATGGGGCGGAAGGAGTCAAAGCTCGTGTAGAAAAGTCCAAGAATTTAAATCAAACGTGAAGCCAGTCAAGCGGGGCACGGGCACGGGCGCTCGGCGCTTGGCGCGATGCCTCCCGTCCCGTCTCGCGGTTCGGTTCGCGTTCGCGCCGCCACGGTTGGCGCGTCGCGTTTGCCGGTGTCGCTGTTGTCGCGGCGGCGCGCGGTCCGTTCGGTTCGGAGGTTCGGGCGGAGCGGGGCACATCGAGCGCGCGAGCCGCGCGGAGCTGCCGGCCGGCCGGCCACCGGCCAGCCGGGTAGCACTCGCCTTGGATGCAACCAGTCCAGCCCCAGCCGCGCGCCGCCGCCCCGCCGCTGTCTGGAGCTCCCTGGAGCCGTGCCGCACACGCCTGGAGTCGCTCCCATTGAGGGCCTTGCCGAGGAGGGGGGGTGCCCTCGCACCGTCCCCGGAGCTGGGGCCGCGGTGCGCGGGCGCGGGCGCGGGTCCACCCCGCGGAGGCGTTCTAGTGCTGGCAGCCGCGACGGCTAGAGGCGGCTTGACGGCTCACCCCGACAACAAGCCCGGCACCTCCTCTCCTACCAGGTATTTCCCACCAGTACGGTCTCGTGGAGCGGGGGG
>NW_026272835.1:0-1248 GCF_000697945.3 Frankliniella occidentalis | reverse complement strand
CCCCCCCCTCCTTCCCCGTGCCCCCCGTGAGCGACAGGGGGGTGTGCTGCTCGCAGCCGCGCCTCGGCGGCTGGGCCCCCGTGTCGAACAAGTGACAGGGGCGTCTAGTTTCGAAAACGGCCCTTGTTACCCTTGATGAGCCCGGAGCTGTTGGGAACCTGAGCTTCCTCACCGGCTCGTCCGCGGCGAGCTCCTGATCGATCTTCTGTTCGCAAACCGCACCACCAGCAACACCCGGGGCACCCCGTCCAGCCTAGGTACGCACGTGAAGTTAAAATGAAGTGTTCCTTGCGGGGCGCGCCAGGACGATCCTGCCCCAGCCGCCTCTGGCGCACGCACGGCGCAGGTCCAAATGATCAAAGAGAGAATTCCCTTCTAAAATCTCGGGCGCCCTGCGGTCCCGGCAGGGGGGTGGGCGCCCACCACCCCGACACTCACGGGCGGCGTGCGCTAGCGTGCGCGTGCGGGCATTTAGGTATGAAACATAAGATGGCGGGGATAAACATGAGTTGACGTTACGGGGGCTGCGCTGCCAACACAACAACAACAGCAACAGAGGAGGGCCGCCCCCCGCTGATTCGGTTGGCTCCACTGGCATCTGCACCGCCGGCGGCGGGTGCCCGCCCGGGCCCGCCCCACATTGCCAGTCCCCACACGCGGGCCGTCTCCCTGAGACGTGCTCACCGGCGCACCCGGGGCATGCCACCCGGAGCCACCCGGAGGTGTCGCACAACTCGTCCTCTACCCTTTATTCTTCTGCCGTCGTGCACGCCTTCCCCCTCTGCTGTGTGTTTTGCCACGGCTTGTCCGCCCCCTCTCCCCTCCACCTCACCGCACGCTCACACGCGCGCGCCCATCACAACTTACACCGCATTTGGCCGGCTTGCCTATTAGAGCCTCTCTCCTCCCCCTGCCCCCTCCAGCCCTCGCTCAATCTGGCCCGCCACCTGCCTTAACATGCGTGTTTATGTGCCCAACTTTTAATTCGAAAATCCCAAACGACGGGGCGGGGCGTGGCGTGGTGGGGCCGCGGGCGCAGCGAGGCGCGGAGGCGGACCCGGTCTACTGCCTCTTTGGAAGAAAGGTTCCCTTCTCCGGGGAGAGAATGAATTGGAGGAGGAGGAGGCGAAGGCGGTGGGGGCGACGGACTTCTTTATGCGGAGATGTGCGGGGGGCTGTGATTGTGTCTGTAGGTGTGAGGCCGCATGCAGGGCAGGCAACCCTCCCCACCGCCCAGCCCCGCCCAGC
>NW_026272834.1:0-1003 GCF_000697945.3 Frankliniella occidentalis | reverse complement strand
ATTTTTAATATTATTTCTTATTTTTTTCCGGCGGGTTGTTGCGCGTTGTTGGCAGCTGCAAGCCCCCACAACCTTCCCCCTCTCCCGCGGCCCTCGTCAGTATGGGCGGCCACCATCCGTTTCCGATATGATCGCCGAATGTTTTCGTTTGTTGTTTGGCGTCCATGAAATTACCGCACACCCGCGGCGATAGTGTTTGCAGGGGAAACACCCCCAATACCCCGCGAGGACACACAGCCGTCAGCTGTCGCACCTCTGCAGGGGTGAGAAAGATATTTGGAGTGTTAACGCCCCTGTGGCACGAGAGAGAACCCGAAAAGGGTTGAGAATTAGTGCCACAGATTGTTTTATTACCTTGAAAGGTGTAATTAAACACATATTCCAAAGGTGTGACGGTGTGACCGAACACATTTAAATGTGTGACTTAACACCTTTAACGCCTTTGAAGTGTGACCTAACAACTTGAACATCTTTAAAGGTGTGATCTAGCACTTTTAACACCTGTAAATGTGTGACCTTACAACTTGAACATCTTTAAAGCTTCGACCTAACACCTCGCCTAACACCTTTGCCGTGCTTGTCAAGGTGTCCCACGAGGAGTGGATCGCCATGTGGGACGACTACGCGCAGAACGCCGAGCAGCCCGCCGACTGGCACCGCCGCTACATGGAGTTCATGTTCGACGTGGAGGACACTTCAGGTGAGGCCGAGGGTGCGAACAGCACCTCGGGGGAGAAGGAAGGGGTGAGAATGACGCCCCAAAGGGTGAAGAGTGACACCTAACCAGGTTGGAACAAATGGGTGAGAATGGCACCTCAGGTGCGAATGGGGGGTGTGAACGACACCCCAAGTGAGACTGAGGGGTGTGAATGAGCCCTTGAATGACGCTTGCCCCAGTCCTCATGCAGCACCGCACGCCGACGTAGTTTTGTCCCCCCACTGCGACTTGATTCCTCCCCCTCTACCTCTCCCCCCCTCCCCCCTCCCTTTCGTCTTCCTCGCT
>NW_026272833.1:0-1460 GCF_000697945.3 Frankliniella occidentalis | reverse complement strand
AAAAAAAAAGAAAACTTGAAAATTTTCCCAGAGATACTTTTTCGAAAAATTAAAATCCCTTGCCGCTCACCGCCTCTGTCCCCGCGCCGCTGACTGCTGACTCGGTGTGCTTCTTGTCCTCCCGCAGCGCGCTGCTGGCCGGCGCCTCGAGGCAGCACAAGCTGGGCTGGGAGCACGCGCTGGCCGGGGAGGCGGGCGCCCGCCTGGAGGCGCTCGTCCTCAGGCACCACCGCGCGCCCGCCGCGCCCACCTCGCCCAACGCCACGGGTGCGCTCAACAACACCAGCCATCATGCATAGCGGGTGGAACACGAACGTGTCCCGATTGGGCGCGCGGGAAACTCACTCTCGTACTCGCACCAATCGGGAAACGTTTTGTTTTTTTTGATCGACCCGCTCTTCGTCTGTTGAGCTGAGCCGCACTATTTTTCGCACTACAACTGGCTTTGCAGGCCACGTCCCCGCCGTGCCCGTGGCCGTCAGCCTTGACATCCGCGCCGTCAGCGACCCGTACGGAGGCGAGCCGTCGGCGTTTCACCAGGTGACGTGTGTGCTCCGACGCGACCAGCCTCCCCTCGTGTCGTCCTTGATTAGAAATAGCCCCTCGTGGCGAGCTGGAAAATGCATAGGCCTGCCTGACCTCTGATCTCTCCAGGAGCTGCGCGTGCACCTGGACCTGCGCCTGGAGTGGCAGGACAAGCGCCTCGCCTACAAGAATGTTTCAGGTAAACCGCATTATCAGGTGGGGTATGTGCGTCGAGGGGTGCGTCACTAAAACGAGTTGGTGCACACCCCCAACCCCAAAAAACAAAACAAACAAAAAAAATAGAAGAGAAAATAGTTTTAAAATCAGAAAAAAGTAAAGTAGTGCACGCTTGAATTTGTAGTGTGCGTGGTGTAGCCCGGTCTCACTTCCCTTCCTTGCAGGCCTCGGCCGATCGCCCTACCTCGTCGTGCTGCCCGATGCGCACCTGTTCTGGACGCCGGACGTCGTGTTCGTCAACGAGAAGGAGCTGGTCCCGGAGCCGTCCCCCAAGGACGTCGGCGTCCTTCGCGTCGGGCCGCACGGTCGCGTCCAGTTCCGCGCACGGTGAGCATAGTGACAAAGGAGTAGTAGTATGGTTCTGTCCGTGCACACCCTGCGCCAGAGATCATAGCGGGTATACGGGGTTGGTGCCTGGTGCTGGATATGGGCGGTCGGGCCTCAGAGCGCGCGAAAAGGATTTACGCAGGCTGTGCTTTCTCTAAGCATCCGTGTTTCTCATTCCCGTAATGGTACCCGTCTCTCTCTCTTTCTCTCTCTGTCTGTCTCTCTTTCTGTTCCTCTGTCTCTCTGGTTCTCTCTCCAGTTATTCCGTCGTGCTGTTCTGCCCCATGGACCTGGCCCGCTTCCCCTTCGACCGCCAGGTGTGCCCCCTGCTCATCTCGACCTGTAAGTACAGCATGGTTTGGGGGGTGGGG
>NW_026272832.1:0-3252 GCF_000697945.3 Frankliniella occidentalis | reverse complement strand
TCTCTCTCTCTCTCTCTCTCTCTCTCTCTCTCTCTCTCTCTCTCTCTCTCTTATGAGGGTAGTGTTGTTGTTTTTGTTGTTGCCGCTGCACACATGCACACGAGCGGGGGAGGGTGCAACGCAACCCCACTACGGATTGACGGGCTCAGTTGTGCGGAAGTCCTTGGTGGCTTCAGATCTTGTTAGAGTGCCGCACCGTGAGAAATCGGGTCCGAAACACCTTATTTAGCATATCGTGCGTCAATAGGGATGTGTCATTTTGTCAACGATGACGACAGAGACCCAGTGCCCTCACCCCGGTGGGATGGATCCTGCAATTCGCTACTCCCGACCTCTGATCTTTGAAAAGCCCATCTTCATGGACACGCTCTGATCTGTGCGTTGTGCGTGTCCTGTGACGTGCTCAAAGAAGGTAGTGTTCGCATCTCCTCTGACGACGCTGTCTCCTTGTGTTGCAGGCTACCGTCGCCGTTCAGCGGCAAGCACGGCGCGGTCACCAGCATCCCCGTGCCGGCCACGTCCACCCCGCTGAGGAGGAACCCCCCGGACAAGGCCCGGCACCTTCTGCCACCGGGGGCGCTCAGCCAGCCTCCAGGTGAGCATCGCGTTGTTGTTGTTGTTGTCGTTGTTGTTGTTGTCGTTGTTGTTGTACATTATTTGTGGTGGTGTCAATAACGATGCCGGCGCTGTTTCGCAGGGAGCCCCTTGGCCTCCGCCAGCAGTTCCCGCTCGACGAGCCCCAGTTCGGCGGCCCACTCGTTCATCCCGAAGCCTGGGAACCGGAGCTCTCTCACCGAGAAACACATCAACGGCAATGGGTACGGTAACCGCTAGGGCGGGCGGCGCGGCAGGCGCTCGCGGGAGCCCACTACGTCATTTCTTAATTGGACGGGGTAAGCGATGATGGTGGTGACTCGATATTTTGTTGTCATTATTTGCAGTCGCCAGCACTCGCAGATCCGCGCCCCGGCCGTGGCCAGCCCGTACAGCGCCAACGCCGGCCCGCAGAGCAACAATGGCAAGAACTCGTCCATGCTGGACAAGTTCAAGCTGTTCAACAATAAAGACAAGACTGATAAGATAAAGAGCAGCAGCTCGGGTGAGTGCCGCCGGCGGGTTGTAAAGATGGCCGTGGAACTAGCGAGTGTTTTATGCGGGCCGTTTGTCAGCAGGTACGACGGGCGTCTCGAAACGCACGTCGAGTTCCAGCGGCTTCAGCTCGGCGCGGTCGGAGCGCAGCGACTCGTCCACCAGCCTGTGCAGTGACGCCAGGCCGTCGTCTGGGTGAGCATGACCACCATCTTGTGCTTGACGGCGGTGGACTCTCGTCTCCTAACCTGTGCCTGTTTCCCGCAGCCCCCGCGAAGGCCACAACGGCCACCTGCCGGCCCCGGGGCACCACGCCCCCGGCCACCACGGCCACGCGGACTCCCCGAGCCCCAAGCCGTCGCTGTCGCTGCGGAGCAAGATCTCGCGCGGCGCCGGCAAGGACGCGAAGCAGAGCTCGCCCAAGTCGTCGCGCAAGGACGACGCCAAGCAGCACAAGCAGGGCGGCATCGCGGTGAGCGGCAGCGTGTGCGGCGTGGTGAGCGCCATCCCGGCCGGCAGCAGGGCGTCGACGGGCTCCGGGCTCGTGCCGCCGCGCGTCGGGACGCCCTCGAGCACGCCGACGTCGCGGCTCAGCGCGTCCACGCCGGAGCACGACCGGCCGGCGGTGGTGAGCCGCGCCGGCAGCGCGGGCGCCGCGACGCCCGAGCGCGAGCGGGCGCCGAGCATGCGCGACAGCGGCGTCAGCGACCTGAGGAGCGGCTCCAACTCGACGGCGTCCTCGCCGCCGGCCAACGGGCCCGGCAGCGGCCCCGGGAGCATGTACAACGGCTCGCTGTCCCCGCTGCCCACCACCACTCCGGGCATCCCGCACCCGGGCCACCACCTCAACGCCTTCAACGGAGGCCACAACGGCCACGGGCTGCCCAACGGCGGCCACAACGTTGTCCACATCGGCCACAACGGCAGCCACAACGTGAGCCACAACGGCCACAACGGTTTCCACAACGTTATTCAAAACGACCATCAGAATGGGCTCCAAAACGGTTTCCCGAACGGCCATCAGCAAGGCGTCCAGCACAACGGGTCGGGGACCCTCCCGCAGCCCGGAGTGGGGACAGGCATCCCCAAGCCGACGGCCGCCGTCAAGGGGACGACCAAGCCGCCCAGGCCCGACAGCAACGGCTCGCTCATCTCCCTCAAGGCCGAGAAGCAGGACCTCGTCATCAAGCCCAAGCAGTCCCCGACCAAGGAGGAGGCGGTCGTCAACGGGTACCCGACGAGCAACAACCCCGCCGACCTGGTGAGCAGCGTCAACAGCATCAACGCCAACCTGAGCGTCGCGCTGGTCAGTCCCATGCAGCAGAACGACCTCAACGAGTCCAAGACCGACTCGTCCAACTCCACCGGCCAGAGCAACTCTTCCGACGGCAGCATTGTGTTCCGGCCGAACGAGTCTGACACCAGCAGCATGGTGAGTAGGCTGAGTAGGCCAGGCCGGCGGGCGGTCGGGATTCATCACCTGTTCGCATTCACGGACTGACCGACTTTTCTCTTCGCAGATCATCGGCAAGGACGCCAACGGCCACCACAGCGCCGAGGGCTCGTTCGACGACGACGACTCGACGATGAACGTGAAGCCGATGCAGCCGCTGCTGCAGGGCTACCACCGGTCGGCGCGCGGCCTGGGCTCGGGCCTGGGCCCCGCCAAGCACAACAAGTACTCCGGGTACCCCAACAAGATGGAGCAGAAGAGGGCATCGAACGGCGACGTGGAGGGGTGCGACCCGTCTTCCGGTGAGTCCTTCTTGCTCAGGATCAACTTGCCGCTGTCGGCGCGCTCAGCCCTTGCCTGACGTGGCGCTCTCCGTGTCCCCAGGGTACGTGTCCGACGGGGACGTGCTGCGGAGGAGGTCCAACCAGTGCGGGCTGCCGGACGTGAGCGACGGCTACATGTCGGACGCTGGCGTTTACGCGGCTCACCAGCAGCAACAACAACAGCAGCAGCAGAGGGGCTACGAGGGCCACGGGAATCCGCACTCAGGGTGAGTGACATGAACACCACATCCGCGTGGGGTAGCGCCGGCCTGTGGAGCCTCCAGCAGCACCGCGCGGGGTATCGCGAGTGTCATTCCCCGCCGACACCGACGGTTGGCTCGTGACTTGTGTCAGATCCCCCTTCCTTTCCCTTTGCCTCTCCCCCCC
>NW_026272831.1:0-1845 GCF_000697945.3 Frankliniella occidentalis | reverse complement strand
GGGAGGGAGAGGGAGGAGAAAGAAAGAACGAGGTCGACCTCGACCGGAAAATTACGACTGGACGAGTCAAAACGATCCCACTTCTGTTCTGCATATTATAAGACACATTTCTTGTTTAGACGTAACCACGACGCTGCGCATACCGAACCGCAGCATTTTTACAGTACCAGGTTTATTTAGGGATGGTTGTAGTGCGTCAGTTGTGTGTTATCTTTTTAAATGTTGGAGGCCCTGGAAAGTTTCTGTAAATTTTCAGGAAAATTTCCTTAAAAAAATTAAAGTTTCCGGAAAAAAGGGAAAATTTCCCGGACTTTGGAAAAATTTCCGTGATTTTCGGGAAATTTTCAGGAATTTTTCGGAAATTTCCAACCCCATATTTTTTCTACGCGTTTAACTTTTTGTTCATAGAGCACTTCGCAACACTGTAAGAAATTTTCGGGGAGATTTTACAGATAAAGTCTGGGTATACTAGACGCCAATATAAAGTCTGGTAAAATTACCAGTGTTTGTAAAATTACAGAACACTTGTAAAAATAACTCCACAAAATTTCTGTAAAACTGATACCAAATATTTCTGTAAAAGTGTTTAAGGATGTTTCCTGTAATTTTTACCCACATTTTTCTGAGGTCAAATATGCAAGAAAAAATATTTTCAGCGGCTGTTTCTTTGTTCTATTTATTTCATATCGTCAATCGCTGACAGATTTCTTTGGTAAACTGCTTGAATTGCTCCAACTCTTGGTGGAATCGAACCCCCGACCTTTCGGTCGTGAGCCCGATGCCTTGCCCATTGCGCTACGGCGCGCTCTATGCAGGTAGCCCGTCCGTACTCCATCTCATGCTTCCTACTGTCCCCGCGACTTTTCCTACGGATTGCTGCCTTCTCTCTTAGTGTTGGTACGTTATTATCCACAAAATAGGATTCTTCCCGCTGTTCGCTGTTTGAACGCACTGGCGTTCAACATTGGACATATTTTCTGGCCAATTTGAACCGTATTTCTTATGTGTTCGAAAAATTACAGAAAGTATCTGAAAAACTTCATTACAGAGCATCTGTAATTTTACTATTGCCTGTAAAATTACGAGAGTACGTGGGGATTTTTACAGACGCTTGTAAATTTACAGTAGTTTTCGCGAAAACGACCGAAGATCTGTAATTTTACAGGTACTTGTAATTTTACCATAGAATTTCGGTAAAACTAACATCTTCTGTAAAATCACACCACTATTTCTGTAATGTATTACACGAATTATCGGTAAAATCACTATTATTTTTTACAGTGAAGCCGTCGCTCCTCCGCCCTTCTTCAGGAGGGCTGCTATGCATCGCGTGAGGGGGACGGGCGCGGGGGGAAGCAGCAGACGAGCGAGTGCAGCCGAACGAGACAGTACTCTTCCTCTCTCCTTCCTCCTCTCCTCTCGTAACCGATTTGCCTAATGAAGTCGTGAGCTAGAGAGGGAAATATAGTTAGTGGTGGTGGTTGCGCGCGGCTCTCTCTTTTTTGCGTTCAACGACCGCGAATTTTAGTAGGGGAGGTGTTGACCGTAAAAACCCTTCTCCTCCTCCTCCCTCTCTCTCTCCCCCCCTTTATTCCTTGTGACGGTCTCATTATCAAGTGCGAGAGCGACAGACGCGCTGCTGCTGCTGCTGCTGCTGCTTGCCGCGTTGACACGGTGTCCCCTCCGCCCAAGCCTTTCTCTACTACTCCAGCCGATACGCGCGTGCGACTGGGAAGGGGAGGGGAGAAGGGGGATAGGCTGTTGTTATTTGTGGCTGGAGCCAGATGTGCCCTAATGAGGATGTCGGGGGGAGGGGGAGGGTGGAAGGGAAGAGGAGGGTGCAGC
>NW_026272830.1:0-1143 GCF_000697945.3 Frankliniella occidentalis | reverse complement strand
CGAGAACAGCACGCTCAGGCTGCAGTTTGACAACTCACCCCACCAATCCTTGTAGCCTTCCACCCAACGGACTCTCATTGGATGCGGCAGGGACTTCGTCATCCTCGTCACAAAGTCGAGGTACGTCGCCTGGAACTGGTCCGTCATGTGGCTGCCCAGTTGGGAGGCGTAGAGGTTGAGGGGTTGCTGCTTGCTGCCCCTGTGGTTGGGCCTCCACTTCGAGCACGTACGCGTGAACGGCAGCGCGCCTCGTCGCCAGCGTCGGGACGAGGGTGACCACGCGTCGACCTCGGTCACCACCATGACGTGCGGGGCTCTCTGCCTCAGGGTGATCCTGTACAGGACCGTGGCGCCGTCGGCCGTCGAAACCGCCAGGGTCGTCTCGATCCCGAACAGGCGGAGGGTGTGGGTGATGTTGGGCGGCACGGTGGCCGCCTGCCGCCCCTCGGCCCACGTCCACACCAGCAGTCGCGTTAGGTTCGGGAGGCCGACGTCGGCGATGAGGCTGTTGGCCAGGGCGAGCCCGCGCGCCGCGTCGTCGGCCACCAGGACGACGTTGTCTCTCCGCTGCAGCTCCAGGACGCGGCGGATGGCGCCGTAAAAGTCGGTCGCGGGCGGCGGCACGATCGACCGCGGCACTTCGGGGTGCAGCTGCGCGAGGAGTGCGTCGAGCGCGCGGCTCCTGCCGTACACGAAGAGGCTGCCCTTGATGTGCAGCAGGAAGGTGGACACCAGCTTGGCCATACCTTGCGTGTCGTCGACGGCGGCGTGCTGCGGCGGAGGCAGGGCCGCCTCGTGATACCCGAGGAAGGCCAGGATGACGACGACCACGACCAGCTTCATGGCGCTGGTAGACGCGGAATGGCGTCGACGTTTTAGTGATTGGAAACGCTTCGCAAGGTCTTGGGCGCCTCGCCCTTAGAGTCCTTTCAGTTGCTGCACGGCCGCGGCGGGCCCTTTTCCAGCAGACGAGACGTGTCCCTTTTCACCACCAACAAAAGTGTCTTCTATGGCCGTCCGCCTGTTCACCTCGCTTATTCGCTAACGGAGAATCGTTCAGGCCACTGCCGGCGTGCGTCAGTGGTGACCACTGCTTTTGTGCTGTAGGGCGCGAATCGCATTCTTGCCAATAGGCCATATATG
>NW_026272829.1:0-3788 GCF_000697945.3 Frankliniella occidentalis | reverse complement strand
AAATTTTACCAGTTATTGTGCAAATAACTTTACCGAGCGGGTGGAGAGTAAAGATTTCCCAGTCCATTGATTGGCAACATAGTTTTCAAGGCCACGGGGTGAAATTTACCCACTACTTGACGGATAAAATTACGCCCGTTTTTTTACAGTGCACACCCACAGCCCCCTTCCCCCTTCACCCGCCTGCCCGTACCATGATATTTTCTTAATAATTACTAGGGGTGGGTAAGCTAGACGGCCCTCCTCTGGCTGCCCTGCGACTTCCGCGTCCACTGCGGTAAACACGGGCAGTCCCTATCACCCGGGGAGCCCGCGGCCGTGCGGTGACAGGAGCAGGAGGCGCGACTGTTGAGGGTGGTCAGGGGCGGCAGTTGGGTTGCCTGCCTCCGCGGCGGCGACGGGGTAGCGCCACGGGGAGAGGAGAGGGGTGGGGCAAGCGCGTCCTGCGGGGTGATTCCGCACGCTGACTCTCCACCTCTACGCGGCGAGTCCTGCCTGCCCGCCGACTGGCCGCCAGCTCCAAAGACAGTGTGGAGTCACCCTGCTGATAGGGGGCGCCGGCGCGTCTAGCGTCGCGATGCACTGTCTGTCGGACTCCTCCTCGCCCGGCCTCCCCGCCTCCCGGCCTCCCGCCGCCCCCGTGTCCCCAGCCCCCTCCCCCAATTGGCTCGCGCGCTCGGGCCGGGGGGCCCAGGGGGCCGGGCCCCGCAGCCGCGGGACGGCAGTTCGCCGCGGGCGCAGAGTTTGGCCGGTACACTCACTCGTCGTATCTGCTGCCTGCGTCGCGGCCCGTCCGCCCGCCGCGCTAGTCTCTCTCTCGCACCCGACGCGCGAGCCCACCTCAGGGCGCCCGTCAGTATCCAACGAGAGCCTCGCCGCGAAACGCCGCCACCCGTCCCTGCCCTGCCGTCGTCGCCGCCGCGTCCCGCGCGCCTCCGTCGTGGCCACCACGGCCTACCACCGCTTGACCACGGCCGTGACCCTGGCACCCCTGGACCCCTTCCACGCGCGCGGCGCCATGGTCGGGGCGGCGCCGGACCCCACGGGACCGTGGCCGCAGCGCAGCAGCCCCGTGCCGCTGCGGCACCTGCAGGGCCTGCACGGCTCCATCGCGCAGTGCCTGGACAGCCCCAGCCCCACGGGCTCGAGCCCCGGCATGGACTTCCCCAGCAAGTGAGTGGCCACGGGACGGGACTACACAGGGGAGGGGAGTAGGGAGACGCGGGGGTGGCTCTAGACTCGGCTTCAGCTTCCGCTTCCGTCCACTCCCCCACACTGACCCTGTGCAACACCGCCGCCGCGGGGGTAGCGGACCTCCGCGACGACAATGAAACTCCTTCCGCCGCGATGACTAAAGGGTGAAAGTGTGAAAGGAGGGATTGAGAATGTCGCCGTCCTGTCCCCGCCGATAAGAGTGCTGTTTACCCGGGAGCCCGCGCAGCCGGCTCAGCCGCTCCCCACGCCGACCCTGGCTGTTCATTTTGGGACACTTGTCGGCCCGGGCAGATAGATAGCGCGCCGCACAGTATTACTGTGCCACGGACCCCCCGCCACGCCTCCCCGCACCTCGAGAGGTCCTCGCAGAGGTTGTTACCGGGGGGAGGGGAGATCGTCGGCGCGTGCGGAGTCTCGTTGATCATTGTCCTGTTTCGGTCCGGTATGGGCCTTATCTGGGGTCCCTCCTGGTCCCTCTGAGCCCCGCGCCCGCACCACCACACGGCACAGATAGCGAGGCACGCGGGCACCGCGCCGTGCCCCGCCCGGCCCGAAAACAACTCTCCGCCCCGCAGAGATTCACAGCTCAACTCGGTCTTGTGAGGAGGGGGGGGGGCGTCCTCTCAAGAGGGAGGAGAAAGATGGACGACGAGATACAGAGAACTTGGTTTCGGCCCCCTGCGCGCCCTCCTGGATCCGCCCCGCGTCGTCGGTCGCGGCGCATTTTTGTTTTCGCCACTCTAACAGTTTTGCGTAAACTTCCTGCAGCTTTGCAGCCCGCTGCGACGGCGGCGGCGGCGGCGGCCGTGTTGTGGCGTGTAGTGTCAACGAATCAGATTCTTGGGCTACGCGGTCGGGTGCGGTCCGCGCCGCCGCGGTCCGCAGTCCTTTCCGCCGACACCAGCAAGCCGCCGCCGCGGCCGCTTGTCCAGACGAGCCGCGCTCAGCCCCGCCCCGCCCCGCCCCGCCCCGCCCTACACGCATCACGTCGCGCGCGCTACTGCGCGTTAAACTGGAAACTCTGCCGTGCCGCGGTGCCGCTCCTGAAATAGCCCGCGCTATCTGCGTGTAAATAGAGCAGCGTGTTGGGTCGGGCCGCGAAAAGGGAAGGCATCACAAATACGGCGCGCCCCTCCTCCTGCTGCTCCTGCAAACGGGGACGGCGGCGCGCTGATCCTGCGCTGTGTGACTAACAAAGTCTCGACGGGGAGGACTCAGTTGAAGAAACTCGAGCGGTGTCTTCTGCAAATATAATGTTTGACGGGATAGATTCACACTTGCAGTAGTTTCGCACCGGCCGTACCTGCTGTACCGTACCGCATTCGCCGCCGCAAGGGAAGGGGAAAATAGAGCTGCAATAACAGAAGCTTACAATGATGAAGCAATAAGGCAGCGTGGTGAGTCAGGCGGCCGGTGCTGTGCTGTGCTGTGCCGGGGTTTGATAGGCCTCAGGTGCGGTCGCGCGCTCTCAAGCTTAATCCCCCCGCGCGCCCTGCCCGCCCCGCGACACCACCGCGCCGCGTGCGTCAACGGCCGTCCGATGCGTTAGGCCCAGCTGCCTTCCTAATTATTCAACAACGAGCCCCATTGAGATTGCGGTAAACATTTTGGCACGCCGCGCTGCGCTGCCTTGCTCCACGGGGTGGGTGTCCCCCCGACACTCGACACGACGCGCCGCATTGACCGCGATGAGAGCTTTATTTCCTCCCGCGTTCAAAAAGAAAACTCGAGTAAAGGCGCACCGGGCGCACCTCCGGCGAGTTAAAAATAAAAACCTTAATCAGGAGGACATGTGGTGTGGCGAGCAAAGTGTCGCAGCTTGGGTCAGGGTATGGGACTGTGGGGAGGGGTCGGGAAGGGTTGCGCCCGGGGGAGAAGAAAAACAGGGTGTGATGGCACCGCAGCTCAAAACACTACACTACTTTTTTGAATCAGTGCCGTCCCCATCTGCTCCCCATCCCCGTTGCTGGCTCCTCCTCCGCCTATATAACAACCCTCCTCGTCACATACTTGGCCACGTCTGCGGGCGGGGCGGCCCCGGCTCGCTTCTCGTAAAATACACCTTGTCGACGTACTCGTCGTTTTCGCGAGAACGGTCGCGTCGTTTGCCATATTTTTTTTTCTCTGTCGAATATTTTTCTGCCACTTTTCTTTCCCACCTGCTCTTTAGACCGTCGTGGCGCGGCAGGATCAGGCGGCTGTATAAGGCGACGGCGTCGAGGAGGGAGAGGCGGACGCGCCGTCGCCGTGGCCGCGGGTAGTAGTATCGTCAAGGGCACCCGCGGGAGTGACACCCGTCGACGGGCACCCCGCCATTGTCTCGGCGGGTTGACTCACGCAGGCCTAGCCTAAGTAAGCAGCCGTAAGCAGCAGCAACGGGTCCGCCCGGGCCGGCGTGCATCTGCCCGGGAGGTCACTTTCCCACACAACACAAGACGTTGGTGTGCGGCGGGTCGCGGTCGCACGGTGTCGCCCGAGGTGGCGGCGGACGGCACGACACGTACGCCGGCCACGCCACACCTAATGCAATCACGCAATCTGTCTGTATCGCCGCATCAAGTGCTTCCCCCCCC
>NW_026272828.1:0-1078 GCF_000697945.3 Frankliniella occidentalis | reverse complement strand
CGCCCAGTGGAGGAGAGGGGGACGGCCCGGGCGCCTTTCCACCTTCCGTTTTTGTTCTTCTACTTCCGCTCAGCGCTCTAGACCAATACCCTATTTCAATGGAGCGCTGCCCGGAACTAAGAAAGAACAAAAGCGGATACAGAGCGGTGGTGGTGGCGGGCGCGCGGGGGAGCGGCGGGTGGAGGGGAGCCTCCCCGCCCGCGCTGCATTGAAATGGGGTACTCCGGGGCTCGACTAGACCGGAAGGGGAAGAACAAAAATCGTCGGACCGGTCGGGCGCGGGTAGGAGTGGGGTACTGCCCCCACCCTGCCCCGTTCCTCCCCGCGCCCGACGGGCCCGACGAGTTTTGTTCTTCTCCTTCCGGTCCAGCCGAGCCCCGGAGTACCCTATACCCTATTCGTTGATTGCTACATATCATCCAAAATAACACCTAGGTTCTATCAAGATAAGGCAAATGCTGACGATCAGCACGACAGCAAGTCAGCATCAGCGTCAGCGTCAACAAAAGAAGATCTCCAGAACTGCGGTTGGCCATTTGTGCACGAAGGTGCTCAATCACAGTTCTGGAGGTCTTCTTTTGTTGACGCTGATGCTGACTTGCTGTCGTGCTGATCGTCAGCATTTGCCTTATCTTGATAGAACCTAGGTGTTATTTTGGATGATATGTAGCAATCAACGAATAGGGTATAGGGTACTCCGGGGCTCGGCTGGACCGGAAGGAGAAGAACAAAACTCGTCGGGCCCGTCGGGCGCGGGGAGGAACGGGGCAGGGTGGGGGCAGTACCCCACTCCTACCCGCGCCCGACCGGTCCGACGATTTTTGTTCTTCCCCTTCCGGTCTAGTCGAGCCCCGGAGTACCCCATTTCAATGCAGCGCGGGCGGGGAGGCTCCCCTCCACCCGCCGCTCCCCCGCGCGCCCGCCACCACCACCGCTCTGTATCCGCTTTTGTTCTTTCTTAGTTCCGGGCAGCGCTCCATTGAAATAGGGTATTGGTCTAGAGCGCTGAGCGGAAGTAGAAGAACAAAAACGGAAGGTGGAAAGGCGCCCGGGCCGTCCCCCTCTCCTCCACTGGGCG
>NW_026272827.1:0-1178 GCF_000697945.3 Frankliniella occidentalis | reverse complement strand
TTTCAGCTTTCGATCGCCGTCGACGTTTCTCACTGCGGAGACAGCTTCAACAGGGTTTAATTCGAGGGTAAGGAACTAGTCAAAAACGCGTACGATTGTGTCTAGACAATCATTGTTTCAGATTGTGCGTGCTCTGCAAATCTAACTGTATAACTACTTGACAGTTGAAACTACAAAACTAAAAGTCTTACACTGATAAACCAAGTGTTTAACAGCAAACGCAAGTTCAATACTTGCAAGTGTCCAATTCGGTATTCGTGCACTTGTAAGTGTGCAACTCCTCACTGGTAAAACAAGTGTTTCGTTTTGCACGTCAATTGACGTTTAAGTTCAAGTGTGCATTTTCTCGACACTTTGTGGTGTCTAACTATGTTATACGTCAATTAGTGTCTAAACTTTCGACACTTCCGAAACGTATAGCAGCTGCAAACCGCATGGTTCCCTATTGACAGCATAGAACTGTGTGTGTCCAAGTGAGTAGAATTTAAACGTTTGAAAAGCGTCTAAAATTTGCACACCACGCAAGTGTGCAACTTAAACACCATGTAATGTGCTAAATCACAACTTGCACACGTTTGGTGTGCAAATATTACACACTTGTTTTACCAGTGCTCTGTTGAACACCTCCCTCACAGTATGCGCCCGAGAAGTGTACAATAGGAGAGTTGAACACTTACAAGTGCACAAATATCGAGTTTAACACTTGCAAGTGTACTACTACTGAATTGAACACTTGCAAGTATTGAACTTGTGGTTTCACACTTATTAGTGTTGAGCAGGTGAACACTTGGTTTATCAGTGTACAGTTAAAACTGAGAAACTAAAAAGTTCTACAGTTTGAACTGTCAAACTAGCCCTATGCAGTTGTGCTGTTTACTGTTTACGTACACAGTTTTGCAGTTAAAACTGTAGAACTTTTTAGTTTTGCAGTTTGAACTACAAGACTTTTAGTTTTACTGTTTAAACTGAGAAACCTTTAATTTTGCTGTTTAAACTGTCAAGTTGTTATACACTTAGATTTGCAGAGTGATTGTGTATGATTGTGTCGATGATTGCTTCATATTGTTAAACATTGGGAAATATTTTTAAAACTTCTGTCATGATTATGTCCAATTGTGTGTGATTGATTCCGATTGTGTGTGATTGTGTCCGATTTTGTGTTATTGTGCTGATTGTGT
>NW_026272826.1:0-2388 GCF_000697945.3 Frankliniella occidentalis | reverse complement strand
TCCCACCCACCCACCAGCGATACCCCGCGGCCGACTCGCGGCGATACTCCAAGCCCAGGCAGCGGGGTGTAGCTACGGGGGCACCTTTTCATGTTCACGGGACGTTCCCGATGACTCCAGGATGGCGACGAGGCACGTGAACGAGGTGGTGGACCGGCTCTCCAAACTGTCCGAGGAGGAGATCGCCTCGCGCCAGTTCAGCGTCCTGGAGCGGCTGCTCGTCAACAGCCACGACTCGGACAAGGGCGTAGCGTTCGCGCTGGACATGATGCTGGCCGGCATAGACACGGTGAGTCCGTCGACGGCCAAGTAGTGACCCGCAGGCTGGTGCTGATCCCCTATGACGCTTACCTGCGCTCTTCTCCCCCGCAGACTGCGCACCAGACGTCTTCGTTGCTGTACTTCCTGGCCACCCACCCGGAGCAGCAAAGGGCGCTGCAGGCCGAGCTGGACCGCGAGTGGGAGGCGGGGCAGCCTCTGACGGCCAGCGTGCTCGAGAAGCTCAAGTACCTGCGCGCCTGTATCAAGGAGGCCATGCGCCTGCAGGCCGTCGTCACCGGCATCCTGCGCACTGCCAACCAGGACGTTGTCCTCAACGGCTACCTCATCCCCAAAGGAGTGAGTATCGGGAAACGCTCAGCAGATCGACCAGCTGCTGAGGCACATTATGGGCATTAATACGTTTCCGCGTTCCAGACCCACACCATCGTGTGCACCAAGACGATGTGCAGGGACGAGAGGCTGGTGCCCCGGGCTTCCGAGTACCTCCCCGAGCGCTGGCTGCCCGGCCAGGAGCAGCTCAAGCCCAGACACGCCTTCGTCAACATCCCGTTCGGCTTCGGCCCCCGCATGTGCGCGGGCAAGAGGTTCGCCGATCTGGAGATGGAGGTGTTGTGCGCCAGGGTGAGCGAAGTGGGACTGGGGCCTTCCGCTAAACAGGGCTGCACGTTGGGTTGCCTATCGCCAGGGCGTACGTAGCTGCGCACCCTACGGGTCCGTAACACCGTCTCTGTTGCAGCTGTTCCGCTCCCACAACCTGGAGTGGCACCACCCGGAACCACAGGTGGAGCAGAAACTCTTCGTCCAGTACTCCAGCCCGCTCAAGATCACCATGAAGGAGCGGTAGTCTCCATCCAAAGCTCGTCGGAGAGGGTCGAGCGCGATCACATTGTGATAATGGATGCCAACTAGGGTGACCTAGCCCAGCCTCACCCCTTTGCGTCCGGCTGCTGTGCACTGTGGCCTTAAATGTGCCGAACAGAACATTAGGTGAGCAGCAACGTGTTCACTGGTGTTCTTTGGTTACTGACAAAGCAAAGTATTTTTAGTTTTAAGTGGAACGGAGGAGCTTGGGCCTTTGTAAAACGTAATAAGCACCACTACGTATTTAATATGACTGCCATAGATTTTTAATGGTACTCTTTTAGCCTGAGTGCACCCTGCGAATCCCCAGTTGTTGCCTAGCCGCCAGCATTCGGGCACCCTGCCTACTCGGCCCGCGGTTGGGTCCAAGAGGTACAGGCGGCCGCGGCTACCAGCTGAGCGACCGTCTAGAAATAGAGGCACGGGCCTTCTGTCTGCAAGTCCGCGAAGGCGAGGGAGGGGAGAAGGGCTGGCAGCTTGTTGCGCCCCAAGACAGAACTGAGAAAGAATTTGGAGGCGAAACGTGAGACTCGCGAGAAGACGCCCTAGGAGGATCGACCCACCCCCCCCCCTGCTCGGACGCGGGCTGGTTGTTAAATTTTTCCATTGGTTTAAATGATTGAGGGTAGACAAAAACACTCGAATAACAACGTCTAAATTTATTTAAAAGAACAAAAATATGTCACATAAGAATGCTATACATTGAAAAATACAAAACAGTCAAAAAAATATCCATTAGAAACCATTTTTTAGGATGGTTAAGGGTTGGACGAAAAGGTCATAATTCTGGAAAAATAAACATAGTCCTGGAATATAGGGAGGGGTCAATTGTTCTAGAGTCTACAAATAACAGACAACAAATAAAAGTTCGCATCTCTAGCAAATAAATCACTGGTGAAAATGCTAAAAGCAGACTTAATTCCTATGCGAAACATTGCACATATTTAACGCGGCCGACTAGGTTGTCTACAGTTTACAGGCAGTAATACTTTAAATTTGCTACGAGGTCATCCAGAATCAGAATTATCACTAATACAAATTGACGATCGAAAGTCGTGACTAAAATTTTAAGCAAACTGGGCTCGTACGGATTTCATCAGTAAAGCTAATGTAGCTTCATAAAATCTTACAAATATACCATTCAAACCAAAATGCATTCTTCAACAAAACAACAGACTGTCCGTTCCTATATCCATGTCCGTTAGGCGCTTAAATTATTATTAATAATGCCAACATAGACGTACG
>NW_026272825.1:0-2161 GCF_000697945.3 Frankliniella occidentalis | reverse complement strand
GGCCGGGTGGGGCCGGGCGGGGCGTGGCGGGGCCCAAGTCAATCCGCACGCACTTGGGACCAGCCGCTGCCGCGACCTATATCAGCCCCGGCAAATAAGGCCATACGTATTCGCATGAAGCCGAGGCGCTGGGAGCGAGTGACGGGGAAGGGGGGAGAGGGGGGCGTTGTGCAAAGGCAAAAACACTCGTGCTCAGCAAATCGACTGAAGCGCGCAGCAAAAGAGAGAGACTTGCGGGAACCCGGGCCTCACCTCACGCTGCATGGAAAGCAAGCAAACAGAGAGAGAGAGAGAGAGAGAGAGAGAGAGAGAGAGAGAGAGAGAGAGATTGGGAGACGATTGACGTAACGTGGTTGATACGGTGAAGTTGAATTATTTTGCCCCCAGCGCGCTCGCTTTTCGTATATGTACTGTGCCGGATGCAGCCGTGCTGGTGGGTAGCCTACTCACACCTCGCACGGCGCTGTGCTGTTGGAAGCCGCACAAACTGCTCTCGACCACAAGTAAGCGCACACTGAATAAAGTAGTTTCAATTTCTGCCACCATGTGAAAAGTGTTCGGAACTGAACAAATTAGGCTATATACAGATTTGGTTGGCCTTTTATTCTTTTATCTTTAGGGGTGGGGGTGATGTGATGTACGAAGTACAGGAAAGCTTTGATCCAAGGTAGCAGCAGCAGCTCCCCGATGCATGTGGCGCTGGCGCGCTGGCCGCCCGCTCGCCGAAGGAAATCGGCATCCTCGGCAGTAAAGTGCTCCACCGCGGCGAGTCCTGCACGGCGGCGCGCAGTACGACTCATTCCCTTTACGATTCGGCCCACTTAGGGCCCGCCCATAAACAACGCCCCTTCTGTCTGCTCGCCACCATGTACGTCCGTGCACGGCCCTCAGCTCGGTAGCGAGTGCGAGACAGACAGAAACATGTAAAATCAGCGTTCGCGTTATTTTGCACGAGCCCCTCTCCTCTCCCCGACCATATCTTTGACGTTTTGTACCGTCGTGAGTCGCACTGCTCCAAAGGGGCCTGTCTCGTACGGGTTTAAAGTGCGTCAGAGTTCAAGTTTGAGTTCCCCTCTGGGGCGGGCGCGGTCCCCGCCGGGGCCGCTCCGGGCCGCTCTCCGCCGCGCGGCGGGGTGTCGGCCCCACATTGGCTGCGCCCCTTCTCCGACACAAGAGCGGGCCACCGCCAGGCCACCGCCGCGGCGCTGCTCGCCTGGAAAATTTCTTTGTCCGATTTCCATGGCGCACGCTTGCGGCGCGCCCCTCACGCCCCGCCACTCCACTCGACAGGCCCATACCTCACGCTGCCCGCCCCCACATATATTGTGGCCGACATGACAACACGGCAAGCCCAGGTGCAGCGCACACCGGCGCACACCTACACCGCCCGGGCCTGCTCGCCCTGCTCGCCCTGCTCCCGGACGGCACGGCCGTCAAAACTCCTCCTTAAATAAAACCAGGCAAACGGCCACCGGCCACTGCCACTGGTCGGTCGCGTGATCCGCGAGCGCCCCGCAGGCCGTGAATCAGTCGGGAGGTGTTGTAAAGAAGGGCGCCGCGGCGTAAAACTGTAAAACTTTGCCGAGTCCGCGCGCGACACTCACTGGACGAGGACAACGACCCGCAGGGCCGCACCACCGGTTTGTGCCGCCTCTAAACCACGCACCTGTCCATGAGGTCCAAGGAGGAGTGACGGCGGAGGAGAGGGGGAGGGGAGGGGGTCTCCTGCGCCCGGCTGTACCGGTGGGGCCGTAATTACTCATGACAGAAACATGAATCACAACGTGAGTCAGTGCCCGCCATCCGCCGCGGCCGCGCGGTCAGGACCGCCTACCGCGGGTAGCGAGTTCAAAACCGAGTTCAAACGCAGCGAGCACGAAAAACACTCGCAAGCAAAGACTTGTTTGGAGACAGCACAGACTGTGTTTTGGTACTGGGCGACTAAAGGTTTGCGCCTATTTCGAGACCACGAACAGCTCTTTCCTACGGGCTACTGAAGGTGAAGGTTCGCGCCAAGTAAGTCCCTGGAGACAGCATCCAGGCACTCTACTCTAGGCCCTGGAGAGCAGCAGGCAGCCACACTAGAGGGGAAGTAGACGCCTGCTGGCCAGGAGCTGCCGCAGGGTTCAGGCGAAGTGCGAGAAGGAGAGACAGAGCAGCA
>NW_026272824.1:0-1200 GCF_000697945.3 Frankliniella occidentalis | reverse complement strand
GGGCCTCCCCCGCCCCCGCCACAACTTACCCCACTCACTCACTCACTCACGCTCCCCGCGGGGCGCACGCCAGCCACCTCGATGGAGTTATCGGTGGGGGCGGTGGTTTGCGTAGGGGGAAGGGGGTCCCCCCCCCCACCTCGCTTTTTCTACTCCGCACCCCTTCGGCCGAGATAAGGGAATGCGAGAGACGTGTGTCCCCTTTTTTCACCACACCCCTATCTTCCGACCTGCTTGACGAGCTTTCTTGCCCCTCGCTCTGCAAGGGGGCTCACGCCTCTCGACCAGCTAGAACCGCACCTCGTCACGCCCAGGGACTTGTGCGCGCCCCCCGGCTCCCGGCTGTCGGGATGACTTCGGGGCCCATCAGCGCCAATGCCGAGATTTCGCTCGGATGCGGCAGGCACGACGGTGGCGCGGCGCAGCAGGGAGGGGATACTATTCCGAACTGAGAGGGAGGCAGAGTGAGAGAGACAGAAGGGCAGAGGGGACTGACTACCTAGCTCGCTTATTCGACACGTCCCAGGGCGGCACCTATTGAGCGTCTCTAATGCGTCAATCTCCCCTCCCCCGCCCCACTCCCACTCACAGCCGCTAGGCGCCACCGCCGACGCTAGGTACAGAGCCCCCCGCCCCCTGTGCCTCCCACCCACGCCGCACCGTCCCCCGGCAGCAGACGAGGAAAAGTACTCGATTGCAGCTCCGACATGAATCAAGATGGACAGGCGGAAGCAGTCGCTCTCCCCCTCCATCCCGGTGGCGTAGCAGCAGCAGGGGCTCGGCGCTCCGGCAGCGAGCATCACTGCACCACACTGCGCTGCACCCCCGGATTTGTTTTCCATTTCAACAAAAGAAGAAGAAGATGCATACGGAATCCTCGTCTCGTCGTCTCGCGCACTACTTACCTCCCCTAACGCCGCGCCACGGGCCCCCTACCACAAGCCCTCTTTCCTCTCCGATGGGCCGTCAACAACGGTCAACACGTCTGTTTGTTGACGCCGTTGACTGCCGAGCGCGCCGTCGACATCCCCCGGCACCGCTACGCCGGGAACCCCGGCACCGTCTTGTCGTCGAGAGGGGAGACAGAAGGACGGAGTAAGTTTCGTGTCTCTTTTCTCTGGGAAACACGACCTCACTACTTTTACTTGCTTCGACTCTTTCTCTCTCTCTCTCTCTCTCTCTCTCTCTCTCTCTCTCTCT
>NW_026272823.1:0-1979 GCF_000697945.3 Frankliniella occidentalis | reverse complement strand
CCGCCCGCCCCCACACCAGGAGCAGGGAGTGAGCACGGCCTAGCCCGCCCGCAGCAGCAGCAGCAGAGGCACTGGTTTGACTTTGAGAGACAATTCCGTCCGATTGGGTGAGCACACTACGGAGAGCACCGGCACCGCCCCCGTCGACGGCAGGACGCGGTCGGCGACCCCTCCGCGCGGCGTCCTTGGCGGATAAACTACTCGACGGCACACCAGTCCGCCGCGCGAAGACATTCCAAGTTTAACGGGCTCGGCCCCGGCAGGCCCCGGCGCCGTGTACGAGTGATGAGATGTCCGTCTGGTTATCACTCACAGGAGAAGACTTATTAGGTGGACAGCACAGCGCAGGAACGGGTCTGGCCTGTTCCTCACTGTTCCTTGGCGGGTGGTTTTGAACGCGGGTATTTTTCTCGACGGTGCTCAAGGTGCAGAAAAGCGCCGGAAAAGAGAAACACGAACGCTTAATAATAGGGCCCTAATTACTCGAATGTTTCTCCGACGCTGTGCCTGCGCGGCGCTCACCTTGAATAATTATTCCGTTTCGAAGGAAGACCACGAAGGCCTCGCCGCCTCCGGCATGGAGAGCCTGGAGGGTAGGCAAGCACTCGCCTGCCGCACGGGCGTGCGCGGCGGGTGGCCTAGGCCACGACCTTGCAGGCGCTCTGTGCCAGGCAGTACCGCCTTGAGGAGCGCCTGGAGAGTAGGCAACCACGCGCCTGCCGCACGGGCGTGCCCGGCGGGTGGCCTACTCCACGACCTCGCAGGCGCTCTGTGCCGGGCAGCACCGCCTTGCGGAGAGGCTGGAGAGTGTACAAGCACGCGCCTGGCGCACGGGCGTGCGCGGCGCGGCGGGCGGCCTAATCCAGCTCCTCACAGGCACACGACTAGGGTGTGCCGGACGTCCACGCCCACCCCGCCTTGAACCCGGGTGAACCAAGAGGGAGGGAAAGACTTCGCAGTATCTCCTTTGCCCCAGCTGGGGCGGATGCTTCCTGCTACTAACTAACTGGAGTTTGCTGTGACTACCACTCCCGTAATGAGCGTGTGGGTAGGGGGTTGTTATCGCCGGGGTCTTACGGCCGGACCAGGGCGAGGTCGGAAGTGTTAAAGCCCAGCATGAGCCGCGAGGTCCGACCTCCGCACCCCGTTTATAGGGGGCGCATGAGCACTTGCGAGCAGCAGCTTTGGGACCCGCACTACTCCCCGCCCAGCCACGCTCCGCCTCGCCCCGCCTCGCCACGCCACGCGCGTCAAACACGCATCCAGCGCTTAGCGCGCCTCCGGGGACTCAAGAGCTCTGCGCTGCTCTGCGCGCGATGGGCCGGCAGTGATGCAAGGGGACGACTGGGACCACAATGTGAATTTGACGATCGACCCATTCTCCTCCTCCTCTCTCTCTCTCGCTCCCCCCCCCCTCTCCCTCCCTTTAACACCGCACGCTCGAGATAATCTCATCAGCTCGTGATGAATCATCGTTGGTGTCGCTAGGCCCTTCTCCACACCATCCGTCCTCCTCTCTCGCCGGGTTTCATTTTCCGTCGACGCGTTAAGAGTTTGGTCCGGTGGGACCTGAGCACACACTCTCACACAAACACTCGCGCGCGCGCGCGCACACACACGCACAAACACACACACACACCTCCTCCAAACACACTCGGGACCCCGTCTCACCCTGACACGATCACTGGGCTGGGACGGGGGGACAGCCGTCCGGGACGAGTCCGCGGAGGGACGGGGCCACCACCGGTGCGGCCTCCGGCCTTCGGCTTCGCCCTTGGCGCGGACAAGAAGACCGAGTCTGCCCCATCTGCCCTGCCCTTCTGCTTCGGCAATTTTTCACTTTTTTTTTTCTCCTTAAATTGTTTCGTTATATTCACCTTTCAAGTATTTTTTTTTTAGAAAAAAGAAAAGGGAAGCAGCGAGGGAGACAATTTCATTTCCATCCAGCAGCGCTGCGGCTGCGGCGTGCCACCGAAGTT
>NW_026272822.1:0-8041 GCF_000697945.3 Frankliniella occidentalis | reverse complement strand
GGAGGGGCGGGGGCAGGGCGACGACGAGGGGATGGAGGCTCTCAATCGGCAATCGCAATATAACGATGCAGCGCACCCAAGGTAAATAAATAGGCCGAGCGCAGCTATACTGCGGGCCACGCCCCGTCTCGCCCTCGCCGGGGTCATCGCACATCTTCACCATCTTCTCCCTTAAGTGGACCAGGTTATTCTTTCAATGCTCCCCAAAAATGTTGCGGATGCTTTGGTGAGCTACCCCAAGAGAAATCCCTAACACGTTTTTGCCGAGCACCTTTGGCGTCGGCGTCGCCCCGTGTTGAACGTTGAACCCTGATGATGATGGTTTCAGTGGGACTTCCCCGGGCTGGGTTGCGCGCGGGGCTCTGCAAGACGCGCTGGACGTGGTGGGCCCGCCGCAGAGATGAAGTATGAGAAAGATAACGGTACGAAGCAGCGGCCCTTTGAGCAATGGGACAGGTGGACTAGGGCTGCCCCGCCGCTGTCTTAAAGGGATTGCCACATATGAACAATTTATCCTTGTCCGGAAAGAAAACTACACAGCGAGAGCAGCTGCGCGGTCTGTGCGTCTCTTACTCGGAGCCGCGGGAAAAAGAGGGGGCGGAACAAGGAGGAGGGATTCAAGTTTCTATACAGAGGATGGGGGGGGGGGTAGATCTATCCGAGGGGCTTTCCTTGGGGCGCTGCCGTGAGTGGCGGCCGGAAACAGCGGAGACGGGGCGCGGCGGGGCCAAGGAGTGGTCCGGGAAGAGAGAAACAATTTAAAACATGATGCAGACACGGACCAATCTGTCACGGTCCGCTCGGGGCGCGGGGAGTGGCACCGGGGTGCACGCTGCGGGTCACCTCCAACGCCAGTCATTTGTTCTGGCTGGATTTGCTGCTCCGTTGGTCGTGTTGGGTTCTCAAGCCACGAGATACTCCCTCCACCCCTTTCCCTTTCTCTCTTCCTCCCTCTCACTCTTTCTCTGATCTCTCTCCTCGGCGGAAGGAAGGGGTTGGGTTGGTAAACGTGCTCCAACTCACTCATCTAGCATGAGAGCTGGACAGCCTGCTGGACCGGCCGCGGTCGGCAAGCCACAGGTCCACGACGCCTTTATTGTGTTCAAGCGTGCCCGGACCGAACATTGGGATGTTACATCCCTGTTATCCCTCTACACTTTACTTTTCATGTAAAGCAGCTCAACGGAAACATATGCGTCACAGATTTCACTCCAGGTTAAGTAGACACTTTCAAAAGCAGCAAATGGTTCAAGTATTTGCTTGGGTTTAAGTACATGCGTCCAGATGTTTAAATAATTAAACATGTTGGCACAGTTAAATCTTAAACTCCTTCTGGAGTTTTTTGTTGTGTTTGTTGTTGATTTTAGCTTGGTGTGAGTTAAATAGAAATATGTTTGTAAAAAGTGGTCATGTACCAAACTTGACGCTCACTACTGTGACCATCTAAAGAATTGAGGCGTCCCTGTCACCCCGGCGAGATTATTATATTCGCGGTGCCCCAGTTAAATATAATTGAAGGATGGCACCATGAAGTCACAGGTTCATATGACTGTACGACAGTGGGGCGGTGGCGAGACGGTGAGATGCCTTGGCGCAGGAAATGCGATGAAACTAATAATTCGTGGCAACTCAATCACTTGGCTGTCGCTGTCTGCCTGTCAGGAGGCGTTACCTCCGCGGGCGTCGCGCAGCTCAGTGCCTCGCAGCACTGCCGCTCCCCCCTCCTCTGCACCTAGCACCCGAGACAACCTCACACCCTCCACACCGCCACCCCCATCAAGGTGCAACAAGACTGCCGCCCTCCGCTCCTCCGCGACAGGCATTCCCTCACTCGACGCAGCTTCTGCCAATCGATTATTCCATTACCCAGTTCACAGTAGCAGTAGGGTCCGCTGTCTGCAGGAAATGCGTCAAGACGTTCAGCTCACAAAAGGGAATTAAAAGGGGGCGGAGCGCAAATAATCTTATGGACTGTAAAAAGTGCGCTGAAATGAGAAGTATGATGTACGCGGCACGAGACGTAAGACACGGAGCGCGACGACCTCACGGTTATTTCGTACGACCTGTCGTCGCCTTCTAAACTTGTGCAATTACGTTGCCATGTGCGGGAGACGTGATCCCCATAATATCTCTGGCCATACCTGCCTCTCCTCCCACTTCCCCGCGTGCGTATTACTCACACATCCAGAATCAGCCCCATGGCTGCGCCCCCATCAGGCCAGTCACTACATGTAATGTGCTTTCATGAGACTTTTCTCCTTTCAGTAGTCGACCATCGCACCACAACAAGTCACAACAACCAAGGTACCACAAACTAGTCATATCGCCAAGTTAGTCACTCATCACGCGGGGTTCATCTCGATAATTCCACACGACACGTTAACCTTGCGAATCCGGTATGGATTCTGTGTGTAAACGAGAAGCATTTGGCAGCTTTCTAAAACTGGTTTTTAATTTTCATAAGAACGGACCTCTAGCATTGCTGCAAAGGAATTTCTTTGCAGGGTTAAAACAGTGCATGCTGTCATCGCACTATCGCAATACGCGCGTTTCTTCATCGATCGTTCGCCGTCACGAGCTGGTCACCACCGCCACCACTTACCGTGGCCTGGCGTGGCGTCAAGAGGAGCACGAAGATATCCCCTGGGCCCGAGCTGCCAAGGCACTTGGCCAAGGCGCGCAGGGAGGGGGGGTTGGGCGGATAGGCGAGGCAGCAGGCAGCAGCAGGACCGACACGTTTACATAAATAATTAATTCAATTATGACGATGTAGATGGCGGTGGCGCCCAGGCTGAACATCAGCAATACTTGTCACGCTGCCATATGCCGCCATTCCGTTGCCACACGCCACCGCCCTGGCGATGCACCGCCCCCTGTCGTTTGTCTTTATTTTCATGAGCTTTCTTGATACTCTTCGTCTCATGGTCTCCTCTCTGAAATACCAAGTGGTTTCAACTGTTTGCATAAGCTCCTCAATGCACTTTGCTCTGCTAGTTCTATTGTTTCTATTTTTTATGATGGTCTAAAATGGTCATATTATTTTACGGGATATATGGTCAGACGTGAGAAGAAAGACCATTTTAATTCACTGAAATCCGTTTTGCGGTACTCTGTCTGAACTTTTGTGATGATTATGCTAGAGGGCACGATAACTTTTTTATTTTCTTAGTTTAACCCCAAAAAGCAGTTAAAGTTCCAAAATAAATAATAATCTATAACATGTGCCACAAGTAAATGGCTTGCTTAAATCGCAACATTCTCTCGGATCATCCTTTCACATTATAGACAGTATTTTGCCCAGCCAAGTTTGAACTGCGATTTCCGGCCCGAACTCACTGGTCACCCCCCTCACAGTCAGTGTGATGCCGACCTTGAGGGGATCCGGGGCAATACAAGGAGAGACCCGGGCTGCTAACAGGGGGCGGCACCGGCAAGGTCCCCGCGACGACGCTGCGCTGCCCGGCCAAGGCGCGCGTGGCCCAGCCCAGGAGGACAGCGCAGCCCGGCGCAGGTGGGAACCCAGGGTTTTTACTCTCCGCTACATAATTCAAGGCGAGGTATAATGAAGAGTGGTGGTGCGGTAGGCGGCGTCCTCGGCGCCATCTCACACCGGAAAAGAGAGGAGGGCTGCTGGTCGTGCGACACAACACTCCTGGAGGCGCCAGTATCAGGTATCTCAGCCGGACTGGCAGTGCGCTTGCGGGGCCAGATAAGCGGCGCGCTGCGGGCGGCAGGGCAGCTAAAGTGGCGGGCCGGCGGGTCATCACTGCCTGAGACGTTGACGGCCCGGGAGCTCATAAGCCCTGGCCGCCGGCCCCAGCGCGCCGACAGTAGGCAGGCCGGTCCCGCCGGCCGCCTGCCCGGGAATGATAGACGTCCCACTTTGGGGATTTCGAGCGGCAGTCAGTTCCGGAACTCGATTCCACGTGGCGCCCTGCTGGTGGACAGGAAGCAGCCTCGGTCCCGGGAGAGGGGAGAGGTGTAAGTTGACGGAAGCCTAGAAATTAATTCCGGGATGACAAAGATTGTTGCTGCTTAAAAGCAGACAAAAGGGAAACAAACGCGGTTGCGCAACAAAAAGTGCGTTTTGAATTTCTCTCTGAGGCGAGTAGAGGAGTAGAAAGCGTATGACGACGGACGAACCTCCTTGCCGGCGAACCGATGGTTCGCAGAGAGGGCCAAATTGGCTGAGGAATGCCACGAGTAATCGAGGAATTGAACTTTATTGGCGTTCCGGCCGTGGCGACGCCGTGCAGGACGGCGGGGCAGCGCCCACCGCCGGAGCCCTACGGCTCAGTTCATTTGGCTTTGAGAAGCCAGCGGGGTCCGGCCTGCCAGCCCCACGGGGGGCTCGAGGGGAACACAGGGGGGTCCGGCCCTTGCTCGCGCGCGGGGGATGCGAGCCCCCTCCCCCCGTAGTCACCTCACAACCCAAGCCCCTCCCCCTCTCCTTTTGCCTGAGTCCCTTCTGACCCAGCAAGAGGAGAGGGCGGGGCAGGGGGACTGGGAACGGCCATCCAAGGCACCCCGTGCTATTATAGGTTTCCTTTTACTGTGGCGTGGCGCGGCGTCGACTCGATTGGGAATGAAATGGTGTGCCCCAGTGAGTGCGGCCCGAGGTGCGGGCGATCCATTTTGTGCTGCAGAGAGCCGCCAGGCCGTGTTGTACCTGCTCGGGTTGGGGACTCGGCAGCAGCGGTGTGCTCTGCTGTGGAAACGAGGAAATCCCGCGGTGAAAGAAGACGACATCCCAGAGAGTGGTACCCCTTGTGTCCGTGGTGCTTGTGCAGCGCGCTAAGCCAGCAAAATGGTAGAGTCTGGAGATGCCAGAGAGTAGCCTCCGTCTCTCGGCCAGGGGCAGCGTTTTTGGGCAGGTGGCCAACACAAAGCTGTCATTCCACGAGCGACTTCCGACAGGAAAACTGCACACTTCTTGAAGGGTTCTCTGCTGGATTATTTGCGTTAGATAAATTTTGAGAATGATGGGTATTGACGCAATTATAGTGTGCCCTATGTAGATGGTAAAAGGAAACGTCTATATTCGGTAGAAAATTGTGTTTTTTTTTTTTTTTAAGTATGATCAGAAAATTCCATTTTTAAGGATCATGTGAAATCTACAATATATATTTTTTTACAGTGTACATTGTAAACGAAACTTTCGTGAAATCTAACTTTAAACTTGTGAAATCCTTTATTGAAAGCAGTTGCGACCGCTGCAGTTACCATGCAACTGCCCCGTCCTGTAAGCTCTTTGTCGCTCGTACCGCCCAAACTTCCTGACCACCCAGACTTGAAAATTAGGGTCAACAACAACAACAACAACAACAACAAAATAGTAGTAACGCACAGCCGGATCAGCCCCGATGCAGCAGAGCAGCAGCAGCCACCGGGTTCAAGGGCGAAGGGGCAGCAGTTGAAAGGGACGGGGTCGCGTTGAGTGGGATGCACTGCGGTGGACCTGGATGTTTGCGGTTGTCTCGTGGTGCGGTGACCGTGCACAGGGTCAGGCGTGTTGTAAGGGCAGGATGAGGGCCTGTGAGGACCTGGCATAGTGTGCGCCGCAGGCCGCACCTGCAGAGAGCCGTGTGTGAGGTATGGAAATGAGGCATGCCGAGGAACACGCAACTTAACACGGCCTGTATGTGGTCACTGCCCCTATGTTGAATCATAGGCTTAAATAAATGTACCAACCGTACTCAATGTGTTGAAACTTGCTTCAAATAAAAGTCAGCTTCAGACAACTTACACACCGTTGTGACGGCATCAAAACATTCAATGCGTGATTGTGTTATGCGGGGGCGCGCAGCTCTTTAGAAACGCACCCTGTATAAATTACACGGCAGAACACAAAGTGCTTTCAGTAGTCCGGGTGGGCCGGGGGCACACCGCGCCCGCGCGCGCGACCAAAAGTATTCAGCGTCGTGAATCTTTTGGTCCGGGTGTCCGTGCGCGCTGAGGTCGCTGAGGCGGAGTGGTCGCCCGCCACGCCCCACCCCGCCTTGCTGCCAGGGCCAGGTTGGCGGGTCGCGAGCCGCCCGTGGCGAAACGTTATGGTCCTAAGTTGTTGGAAAGTAGCTGACGCGGTGGGGAGGTCGCGGTGGAGGTGGCAGTGGTTGGCGCTGCCGGGAGTAGGTAGGGGAGGCAGTGGTTGGAGCAGCCTAAATAGAAATTGTGGGAGTTGGGAGGTGATTGGTTGGGACGGGGGGCGTACATAAATTACCTAACGCGCGCAAACACAGTTGCGAGGACCGACGACCGGCTGCTGATCCGGCGTCGCCAAAGTCTGGAGCGGCGGCGGCAGGGTCGACATCTGTCGCACGGCGAGGCGTGCGTTCAATGGCACGAGTTTAAACGCATGCAGATTTAAACTAATGTCGGCGCGCGCGCGCGTGTGTGTGTGTGCGAGGGGGAGGGGTGGAGAAAGCGCGTAAGAGAGACTATGTTGACTTTCGTCTTCTACCCTCACTTTCCTGTGAGAGTCTGTGCACAAACCACAGACCCGACCCAAAGCAAAGACTAACAAGCTTATGGGATGCAAACTCACAATACTGTACTGTGACTCAAATTGTGCGAAAACGGAACGAATAATTATTCATGCTGTTTCTTCAAAACAATATTCCAGAGCTAGAGCTATATGAAAACGTAACTTTACTCCCCTGTGAAAAAATTACATTAATATTGAAAAAGTATGTGTCCTCTGTCCTATATTCGAGCGTGTTCTCGTAAGCAGCGGTGGCAGTAGTGGTGTTGGGGTCGTTAAATAAAATCCACTAGTCTGTGTGTCGCGCCGCAGTTGGATTAAACGCTGCGAGAGACTCCTCCTGGGTCGCGAGCTGTGGGGGGGAGCGCTGGGGATGCTGGCTGCACTGCGAAAGCTATTTAATCCTTGAGCGCGCAAAACGAATTGGAATTGATTAAGGATTCCGATCAGGACTCTCACTGCGACAGACGTCGCCCCCCACCCCTTCCTCGCGGCCCCACGGGACCCCCGCATGCAGCGTCGTCGTGGCCCAGGCGCAGTGCGCGACGGTTCCGTAACAAGATTTACGTGCCGCGGGGCGCACGGCACGCCGCGCGCCTGTGGGGTAGTCCGCGGCGGTGCACAGGTGCGCGCGCGTTGCCTACACCGAGTATCAGAGGCGCCCGGCGGGGTAGGCTGCAGTGCTGCACAGGTGAACGCGTGTTGCCTACCCCGAGTATGACAGGCGCCCGGCGGGGTAGGCTGCAGTGGCGTACAGGTGCACGCGTGTTGCCTACCCCGTGCATGACAGGCGCCTGGTGGGGTAGGCCGAGGTAGGTGGTGCACAGGTGCACGCGTGTTGCCTACACTGTGTATGACAGGCGCCTGGTGGGTTAGGCTGCAGTGGTGCACAGGTGCGCGCGTGTTGCCTACCCCGTGTATGACAGGCGCTTGCTGTGGTAGGACGCAGCGGTACGTACAATGGTGCGCGCGGGTTGCTTACACCCAGTATTGCGGGCGCTGTGCGACGGATCCGATTCTGTCCGTCCGGTGGCGCGTCGACCACCACGCGGAACTCATTTAGGGCGGGAAAGAAAGAAAAACATAAAGAGAAAAGGAATTGCGGGGAGTCCTTTCTGGTTTCCACACCTCCCCTTGCTCCTTTTATTCCAGTCCTCTCCCACTCATTTTTTTTCCCTCTCGCCTCACCTTCCATGATAGATGGTGCTCGCCGCCGCTGTCCCTTCTCCATCGGCCCACCGGGTAATGAGTGCGAGTGAGGTCGACTGTAACGCCGTGGGTACGTGACTTGCACTCGCTCGGACACGCGCCCCCTTCCCCCCTCCTCCCCATAGGGTAGGTGAGACAGTTATGGGACGGGGTACAGTTATTGGACGCTTCGCACTGCGAGCGCCACGGTAGACAAACGGCGTGACGCAGACAAACTGACCGAAGCGTATTCGGTGGGCGGGTTCTCGAACTATCATCTACCGCTGTCACCGCTCCGGCAGCCTCACTCACAACGGAGCAGTAGCGAGCGGCGCAAACATCTGCTTGGCGAGCCGGCAGAGAGGTGAGTTT
>NW_026272821.1:0-1170 GCF_000697945.3 Frankliniella occidentalis | reverse complement strand
CCCCCCCCTTCTTCACACCTGCACCAGCTGCTGAATCGCTAAGCGCAGGCTCAGGCCTGCATGCAGTACAGTACAAGCAGAATAAATTAAGGGGGTGGAACAGCCTGACCACAGAAGCGTGTAAATGCACGTTCCTAGTAAAACGCACCGTCGCTTTATGGGCTGAAAGCTCGGCGTCGTTGTCGCCCAACCCCTTCTGCCCCTTGCCGGCCCGCCGGCCGGCCGCGACATGGCACCTCGCCAGGGCCAGTCTCTGCTGAGGACTTGTTGTGCAGTGCAGGCTGCCGTCTTTTGGCGCAGTTTGGCGCCGAACTGGACGCGGTTCCCCTGTTCTATATAACATTCGAAAAAATCGGCTAAAACGACCTGCAATCCTTCAGTCAGCTGCAACTCTGGCTTTCCTCCGTCGTCCCTCCGCTCTCCTACCGCTGCAGTTGCCGCCGGTGCAGTGGGCAGCAGCACACCCGATGCTGGCCGCGGGGGACACCACTTGCTGACGCGAGTCCTGGTCTCCAGCATCTAGTGTTCTGGCGTCGCCGCCAACAGCCGAACCTGGGGCGGCGGCCTGTGCGCGACGCCTTCCCCACGGAACACGCCACACATAAAATAGTCAGAACTTGCATCAAGTATATTTGCCATTACATGCTGCAAGCAGCGCCAACGCGATATCTCCCTTGATACCGCTCCCCCCCACCCCCTCCCGGCCCCTCAAGGGCCGATCTCGTACGGACGGCCGCGAGCAATTTGGGGATCGTCCAGAAAGTGCGTCCGTTATTCTCAGATTCTTACGGTGCATTACGGGAGCTCGGCGCCTGCGAGACTCAAGGTAGGCCATCCCGTAGTACCCCCATGCACTGCAGGCCTAATGTTGCCGACCTATCAGGCGCTATGAGACCTTGCAATGTTGGTCCGTCAACGACGACTGACGGACGTACTTTCTAGAATGATCCCTTAGCACTCGCATGTGGTCGCTGCTGGGCGGGCCCCCTCCCCGGGACGAAATGATAACTAAACCAGAGCTGCGGAAAAACGGAGTTACCTGCTGTTTAGACGCATTACCTGACATTGACTGGGTCGAACTGATCACATGAGATTGGCTGATATTGGCTGCCTGCAGGCTGTCGCGGAGATTGAACGGAGCTCTCATTCAGCTGACATTACGTAAATGCT
>NW_026272820.1:0-1497 GCF_000697945.3 Frankliniella occidentalis | reverse complement strand
TCTCTCCCTCTCTCTCCCTCTCTCTCCCTCTCCCTCTCTCTCTCCCTCTCCCTCTCCCTCTCTCCCTCTCTCCTTCCCACAATATAACCCCCCGTACGCCGGGTAACTCACCGCGCAGCCGCCAGAGCGCGCGCACCGTACCGCCGTTCTCTGAAATGTGACTCGGCGCACGGCTCAAGAGCCCCCCCCGGGTGCCGTGTGGCCCGCGCCGTGTGGCGGGCCGCCGCGCTCCGTTGGCTTCCCTGGCACTGGCCCGCTGCCCTTGAGCTTGGAGCCCCGGCTAAGCAGCGGCAGGGGCTCCGACTTCTTGCACCTTTCGCCCTTGTGTGTGGGAGTGAGTGAGAGTGCTCCACGGCGCCACACACACACACGGGCTGTTGGGCCGGCCGCCGCGCCAGGTCGTTGGCACCGCGCGCCTTGACTTGACCCCCCTCCCTCCCAGACGACACCGCTGCGCACCTCGCAACGAGTCCGCAAGGGCACCGCAGCTGCCACTGCGCTCCGTTGTTGCGGGAAACTTATGACATTGCCGCACGAGAAGCGTGATGCCGACACACGGTTTGCACTCTGTTCACTGGAAATCCCGTGGAGCGAGGATTCTCGTCTCGCTCCCTGCTCCGGAGAGCGCGCGGATTGTGCTCTAAGTTTACTGGCTCGCTGTTCACTCTCTTCCACTTGTTCTAGTAATATTATTTCGCGGCCTTATTGTTTAAATTACCCGAGTTGAAGTGTATTAAGAGCGATTTACTTTAAATCAAGAAACATCGTTCTTCTGGGTGTAGTAAGTAAGCTTTTTTATAAAGTACGCATAGCATATGTGCGCCCGTCGAATAAAAACGCGTACAATATGTTACACATGAGTTCACCGGTGAAAAGTAAAAAGGGCGCATGTTCACGGACTTCCCATAGAGGACTTTTCACTTTTCACCAGTGAACTGACAGAGTGACGTTGCAGCAGAAAGGTTGGAGGATAGCAATAAGCGAAAGAAGGTGCGCCGCTTGAATATCATAAGTCGGCGGGGAGGATAGGTGGATGTGGAGGGAGCGGGATGGAGGGTAGCGGGGGCTAAAGAGATGCGCTCCATTCAGAGCGCGCGGGTACATTAGACTCGCGCGACGTCACTTCGCGTCAACCCCCGTGCCAGTCATAGGAGCTGAAGCCTCGCGGCTGAAGCTCGCGTGCGCCCATGAATTATTCCCATGTGATGGATCCGCGCGCGTGCGCAAGTGCGGCGCGTGTGCGAGTATGACGCGACCATAAAACCGTTGCCATTATTGGTTTTCCTTTCTTTTTCCATTCTATTTCTATCCTTACAACTATTTTAAATGTGCGTGGAAGAAAGTTATAGTTATTCAATTGGCTTCAATTATAAGAATCGTTGGCGCGATAATTACAAAAGTGGTGCGTTTTGAATTGAGTGGGAAAGTCTATGAATGTCTGCCGATAGGGAGAGACACCCTTGCAGTTAACTCAGTGAAGATGAGAGGGTGGAGTGG
>NW_026272819.1:0-1406 GCF_000697945.3 Frankliniella occidentalis | reverse complement strand
TGGGGTCGGGCGGGGCGGCCCACTCCAGCCAGACGGTCACGGTTCGGAAGGGGCCTCGCGATCTTGTCCGTGATTCGCCGTTTTGCCCGCCCCCGCCCCGCCACGCTCAGTGGTGCGGGCCGCGGGCCCTCGGCAGGAGTAGGAGGAGGGCCGAGTGCCGGGGCGATATGAGGGTCATTGCCACGACAACGCCCGCGTACAACTAACAAAACGACAAGAACACACACAAAAACAACTTATCCAAACAGCTCTGTCACCTTGCTGTCATTCTAAGCGACGCGGCCGCGAATGTATATAGTCATGGGTCTGGGGCGGCCGGAGGAAATGTGTGTCACGCAGGAAAGAGTCTCGGTATAAGGAAAACGGGCGGTCTTCTTCTGATGCTCAAGGTTCGATGTATTGAACGGGACAAGCGCGAGCGCCGCATCTCGGTGCCAACTGTCTTTTGCCTGGCGCACTCGGCGGCGCTGCCGGCCGGGAGAGGCGTGGCGGGGCGTGGCGGGGCGTGGCGGGGCGACGCGCGCTGTCGGACTGCAAATGAAGGGTGCTTACCCACCCAGCTGCGTGCGTGGCCTCAGGAGGGGCCCCCGGGGCCCCTGGTGCCACAGCTGCCCCCTGGCGGCCTTGAGGGACAACGACGGCCACCCTTCTCCTCGCCCTACAGGCTCGGCCTGACTCCCTGACCGATGTGCACCCCCATCCGACATCCGACGAACTCATGGCCTGAGTACACCCCTCCGCCGCCCCCTCTCCTTTGCCGTGCCTTCCTACCACGTGTCCGCCTTACCCCTATATTGGCACAACTCTTCGTGTCAGGTTGTCGTGAGAAACTTGAACGCAAGGCGTGATCTGCGCCTATAAGGTTCTGTTTTTGACATGGCAATAACTGCATGCCTTCCTCTAAATCAATGTGTCTGTGAAAGACAGTTGTACACTTCTTCTAATAGACAGAAGTTTCTATTCGTTCTTTGAGAAGTGTAAATGGAAGAATTATTATTTGCCAGGCCCCACTTCACCAGTGCATTTTTTCTCTTGATCCTTACAAAGGTTTTTTTTTACTGCCCCTTTTTTAGGTGTCTATAGGAGGTAATTGTACCCTGCAGGCACACTTGTCTTCTCAGCTGTTGTTTTTTGCCGGTGTAGTTTTCCATAGACATTATGGTGTGCCGGTGACTACACACTCTTCCTTCGCTGACACTGCATGACACGGGCGCTCACACGCTGCTGCAATTGTCCCAATTATTCTCGCATTGTGCGCGCTTGGCTGCGCCCTACTGCCGGGCGCGCGGTCCGCTGGGGCCCAGGACTGGGGGTCCAGGAGTACTCATGGGGGTCCAGGAGGACTGGGGGTCCAGGAGTACTGGGGGCCCAGGAGGACTGGGGGCTGGGGGTCCAGGAGGACGGGG
>NW_026272818.1:0-2691 GCF_000697945.3 Frankliniella occidentalis | reverse complement strand
CCTGGCCGTGTGTCGCACTCCCGTCTCCATCGGCCCCGCGCTGACGCCCCGCCGGCTGCTGCGCCGGCTCGCCCGCCCATAGCCGTTACGCGTCCCATGCGAACGAGCCGGCCGCACTACTGTGGACCGGTACGGTACGAGCAGGACGAGCTTCAGCCGTCTTTACGAGCGGAATAAGACGGCATGGGAAGAGCATCGGCAGCGAGGAACAGCGAGGAGAGGCAACAGGCGGGGGGACAGCCGCTTATTGAGTAGCGGGCTGGGCCCGTGTTGTGCCGTGTGGAAGGGGGGAGAGGGGGCTTGATGACAGGGCTCGGGGGGCGATCAAGTTAAACACCACTCAGTTACCGGTGGTGGTGGCGGCGCGGCGTGGGACCGGCGGCGACCGGGGCTGCACTGAAGCGGGCTGCCGACGCTGCACGACGATAGCTTTTGCACGTTACTGGAGCTGCATCGCCGCGCAGCGGGCCTCTCTCGCCGCTCGCTCCGGGAACCTGGCGTGTGGCGGACTTACACAGTGCCTCACCAGCCTCCAGCAGCGGGGGCTCCGCTAGTGACAACAGCGTGGCTCCGCTCCAACAATGTGGCTGGCTGGAGAGAAGTAGTTCGCAGAGTCCTCTCTTGCACGCTGCGGCCCGGCGTGTGTCCAGAGCGCCGCGGGCCGCCGCCGGCAGGGGAACAGGAAGAGCGAGGGGCTGCGGGCCGCACTGGAGTCGTCTGCTGCTTCGGGTCTCGGGCGAGGTGACCCGGAGCGTGCGCCGAGCGCTGCGAGGAGATACGTATGGCTCGTCTGATGATCCGCAATACGGAAGTCCTTTATGGTGCGTACACATCAACACTGCTCCTCCCTTCCCTCTCTCAATCCCTTTTACCGCTCCCCCCTCCCGTTTCTCTCTCTCTCTGTCTCTCTCCCTCTTGCTGTGGCCAGGCGGGGAGCCTCTAAACAATAGCGCCCGACATCGTGATTAGGGAGATGGCATCAAATTAATGCGATGCCTTTCTATGACTACAAAGCCAGTCGAGATTCCCCTCCGATTCTAAAGTACTGCCGAATACGGCTGTACACTGCCAAAACCGAACAGCTGGTCGGAAAATCTCAAAATTTGTGCGGTCTTTCTCGTCCCCTCCCTCCCTCTTCCCGTTCTCGCGGAAGGCGCGCTGGCGGGGCGGCTGCGCGGGGCATTGTGGTCCAGTTTGGGCCGCGCACTTTCGCGCGCCACGATTCGAACTGGACGCTATCGGCGGCGGTGGTGGAGGCGGGGGCCCGGGGTTGAATGGATGGACCAGATTCTCACTATAAATCTCGGCGGTAACAGGAACTCGGCGGGCGGCCACGGCCTCCACACTATTCCGCGGCGCGGACTGGTGGTGGTGGTGGATGGTCCGAGTCGAACCCCATACCGATCCACCTTATAAGGCCGCGGCGGATCAGCTGATCGGACCTGAAGTGCGTTGTATCGTGTGGTCTTCCTTCACCAGCCCGACAGAGAAACGCGATAGTACTGCATGAGGAAGACTTACCGCCGCGCCAGGACCGATGGGTACTTCACTATAAATTTAAGAGTCCACCAATTTTTCTGTTTTTCCTAAATCTTTTCTGTTTTGTTTTCTTTTGGTGTTTGTATTTTCCTCCCGGTTTTGAAAATGAATATTCCTATGGTTTGTTACCCATTCTTTTTTTTTTAGAGGGCGTTCTCTGCTTTCTTGGAGTGAAGTACCCCTCGACCCGGACGCCTGCGCGCGAACCCCGATAGGCAGTCCCGCGCGACACGCGCCGCGGCCGGCCTTCCCGCCCACTCGCCGCGGCAACGGCACCCCCGGCTGCTTTTGATGCACGCGCGGGGCGTGATTTACGCGTTCGTATTTTCTCCAATTTGTCAGCCCATTGACTCGGCAGTCGGCGCGGGTCGCGGGTCGCGCACGTGCCGCACGGCGTGCCGTCACACCCGACCGGTTACTCTCACTGCTGGGTCCCATATCAACGGCGGTCGCGGGGCGGTGAGACGACGACGCACGTACCGACTTTTCGCATTTACCGAGACGCGACTCGCGCGACACTTTAGCAGGAACTTCCAAAATAGAAATGAATGCTTGTAACATTAACGCTCCGCACCAAATGCCAGTTCCTTCTTCAAGAACAGAACACGGGGTAGAATATTAAAGATCAGTAACTCCTATAATACATTTATTTAGAAATCCTTAAGATTTATCTGTGACTGTCATGTATGAAGACTAGCTGCGTGTAACCTGAGATGAAAACATTTTTCCGAGTGTGCGCGTTGCAAGGTGGACTGACCAGCGGCGGTGGTGTCGGCCGTGAGTGGCCGCCTATCTCTCTCCTCGGGAACTCGTACTCCGGGAATATTTTCGTTTTACGGCTGTCTTCGCGTGTTGGATTTCACTCCGGAGCCCCGGCAGCCCCGGTGTACTTGTGACACGGCGCGGGGAAAAATGGTGACAATGCGGCAGGCAGCCGCGGGGGCCGCGGGGAAATGCATTCCTGGAGTGGAAGCGTCGCCTATATCTTGACGGGGGCCCGCAGCGCGGCACAACCGGGCTGTCAGCGAGGCACATCACGCCCTGACGCAGGGCCCGACAGGGCCGGGATGTACATGACAAACTCGACGCTGTTCGTGTCATCGATATGATAAGCCCCGGGGGAGGCAGCCGAGCGCCCCGGCTGCCGCGGCT
>NW_026272817.1:0-5329 GCF_000697945.3 Frankliniella occidentalis | reverse complement strand
GGCCTACCCGAGCAGCCGGGGGTCCGGCGCCCGGACGGCTGCGGCGGCCGCGGCGGCGTCGGTTCAAATGCGCAACAGGAAGAGAGCTTTTGGCCCGCTATCACCCCGACCGACCCTACCCGGTCTGCCTAGCCAGAGGCGCGCCCGGCCCCTGGCCCCCGGCCCCGCCCTCGATGTCCCCCGCTGATCGCCGCGCTCCTCCCTGTCAGGCGGGATGATTGAATGCTGATTAATGCGCGCGCCGTGGTGTTCCGCACATTTCAAGCCGGACCCCCGCATCTCGCGCGCGCGCCCGGCGCAGATACGCGCCGCCGCAAAAGACGGACATTTTCCTCCCCGATATAATTTGCCTTCAAAACGAGGGCGTTGTCCCTGGCCCTGTCCTGCGCGCTCGCTCGCGCGCGCACCACACGGCCGCCCCGCACGACGCCCCGTCTCTCTCACGCTGACGCGCGCGCGCACACACACACACACAAGGTGCATGAGTGAATTAGATGCAATTGAGCCCCAACAAGTCGCGCGCCCGCAGAGTACGGGGCGTGGCGCGGCGTGGCGGGCCAGACTCATTCAGTTTCTACGCAAACGTCCCCTCATTATGAGTGACGCCCCGGGGGGCGTGCCGTCAGGGCGTGGCCACCATCCGCGTTATCAAACAAATTAGACAAGAAAAAAACGTCAACAGAAACATGGCACTCTACGGGTGAAGGTGTGTCACACCGAAAAACGCAAAACAAAACTGATAACGTCCAAATGACTCACAGAAAAGAAGGGTGCACACTTGGAAAACTCACACCAACTGGTGTGAGGTGCGTTTGCCTCAAATCATGTGAAGTGAGGTATTTTGCCTCCCACAAGAGTCATACTTACAAGCTCAAACGTGAGTTTCCCGAGCAGTAGTCATGTCACACAGAAAAAAAGTGGATGACCAAAGAACTCACACACTCTTTCAGACAGGTATACACTTTGCTTCAATAGTAACACACATTTCTGTGATTGACTAATGGCCGTCACACAGCTATGCATGCCACGATGGTCACACACCCCTTATGAGGGATGTTTTGGAACTTATATTTGTCACACACATTCAAATGCTTAGATGTCACACACTTTGTGTAAGAGATGGGCCACCAAGCTCGAGCTACCGCAACCTCTTTGAGCTCATACAGGTAACAACTACCACAAACGGTATGAGACGCGCACGGCGAGACGGAGGAGCAACTGGTGGAGAGTCTCGAACCTCGCGAGTCACGTTCCACAGGGGCTTTAAATAATGCGTGAGGGCAACAGCATTTAATTCGAATATCGCACGATAACCATCGCATTTAACGCAGCTCTGCGCACGCACACAGACAAACACACACACACGCACAGCACAGGGGCACTGCATCAAACGGTGATCGCCTATCGCCGGGCCCACGGCCAGGGCGCTGGCTGCCAACTCTTATCAGCTGAAAGCCAGGAGTATTCGTTCATCAGCGCGCTAAAGGTCTCCATTATCTCGGCCTCCTCCGCCACCTCCCGCGAGCGGCAGGGACGGCGCAGCGCGAGGGCGTCACCAGCCCAAAGGGGAATGTCGTCTTCAACGAGGTCACGAGCCGTTGAATTTAGCTCTCCTCCGGGCGGTTTGCAGCGGCCGTACAGGTTGTCTTTTATGATGACCTCTTCCCCTATGGCTACTCCTCAGACACTATAAAGCGAGAGAGTGCTCCGCGACGAACGCCGTTTACTTTTATTCATACCTCTAAAACAGAGTGTAACGGCGGTGACAGCACTATTTAGAGAAGTGTATAAAATGTCGCAAACCGCCGCCACCAGCAGGCAGCAGCTAGCAGCAGGTGTCTCCCGTTGCGCAGAGTCGGCAGTGTCGGCAGCACGGCTGGGACAGAATATGAATCGAGGGGTGTAAAGTGACGGGGAAGCGGCCGGCGGGCGCCGCCGCCACCCCCGCGCGCCCACGTGTGTGAGCACCGCGAGCGAGCGCCCCGCATGTGTCGAGAGCTCGCCCGAGCTCTAGGCCAATCACCGAGAGGAAAGCCATAAATTCACATCATGTCGGAGTGGGACTGCCTCGCTTTTAACTACCAATATTTTATTCCCCACCAGGCTGGGCCGGGCAGGGCCGGGCGCTGCGCCCCGGGGCCCTGCTCTGGCGGGCCGGCGGGTCGGGTCGGCACGGCGCGGTCCAGCGAGCGGAGCGGAGCTGAGCGCGCGGCCCGGGCAGGCCGGCCACGACGCGGAGGGCGGCCCGGCCCAGCCCGACCGATCTCGCTATATGTGGAACTAATGAAAAAGTAATTGGTCGTTTCTCTCCTTGCCCGCGAAAATTGTTTCGGTTTGTTGTGGAGAGCGCCGCCCGCTCCGCCCTCACCTCCTATGGGCGCCGCGGCACGTCGACATTGATTGCTTTCCTTTTTGGCGGGGATGATGAGCGACGCGGAGCGGCTCACGTCGTCCTAGTGAAAGGGTAATTAAAGACACGAAAAATGTTGCAGAACATGCGCGTGTGTGGGTGGTTTTTCTTTACCAAGTGGGTGATCACACTGAAAGTAATAATAGTTGCCTACGCGCACTCGTGCGCCTAACCATAAACGATGATTAAGTTTGCGACACGATCATTCCGGCGCGTTTACCGTAAGTCGAGTCCATCCTCGCCGCTACCGCTATCGCCCGGACGCACGCAGCCCGCTGCCCAGCACGCCCCACACACAATAGCCAATTCCCGATCAGATTCCTCGTACATCGCTGGGCCGGGGCGGGCCTCGCGGCCACGGCCTGGGCTCCTTCCTCATCTCCGATATCCCGACGCGTTGCTCCGCCGATACCTTCCTGATACCGCATGGGCGCGCGCCCCGGGGGCGGACCGCCGGCGTACAACGAGAAACAAAAGGCAACGATATCGTGTTTTTTTTCTCCTCATATTTTTTGCCAGCCTGAACCGCTGCACTTTTTTATTCAAAAACATTGATTTCAAAAACAATAAAAAAAGTTAAGGAAAGAAAAATACATTCCATGTCCATCGAATGCGATCTTGTTAAGGGGTGATCCCTTAACTTACTACCTAAAAATAATTGCTAATTCCCTTACCAGTGCGTGGGAAATATGATGCAGACAACGCATATACCCGCGCAGATCTTTGTCTTGCCTACAATGTCTATATGACTATTCCACAAGTAAAGGATAAGAAAACTTGGCTCAAACCAACAAGCACTAGAGAAAGGAAGACGCACAAAAGAGAAACAAGCGGAAACAAGCGACAGCCGTCCACCAGGAGGTGGACAATGGTGAGGTATAAATCTCGACGAACCAACACGGAACGCACTACAATGAGTGTGCTGCATGTTCATAAACACGGCAGACCGCTCCATGATACATATCGAAAAAAACACAACAAACGCGCCAAACAAGAGACTTCATGAAGTCCGTGGTCCGTTGTCCTCGCCTTATACCCATGAATGCGGCTCTCATCTCATAGGCCCCCACAGGGAAGACATTCACCCCATCGACCCCCATGGGGTGTGCATAGCCCCTACGGTTTCTGATCAGCACAGTGCGCAGACGTCAAGGGAGTCACTGCAGCGACCAGCTGTCTGGACAAGGCACACGTTGAAATGTATTAAGCTCCAACTAAGCTTGCATGACGCTTGCAACAACGGCGAACAAGTACTTGTCCACTTCGTTCATGTTGTTCTGTCCGGTTGCTTGTGCGTTGGGGGTGGGTGCGTACGTGTCGGTGGCGCCGCCACCGCTTGCGGCCACCACTTCCGGATGGATACGTCCGCCCACCACCAGCGACCACCCGCGACTCCCACAAAGTCATTCATTCCGCAGCAAATGTAATTAGAGAGTCGGCTAAGGTGGTGCCCCTGCCCGCCCGGCCGAGCCCCTGCCCGCCCGTTCGAGCCCCTCCCTTGTAGCGGTGCCCGGCTGTGGCCGGCGGTGCCCGGGCCGCGGAGCGCCACACCGTCGCGGCCACGCGGACGTGCGGGGAGGGAAGGGCAGCCCGGCCGTTCGATTGGGAATCCGAGAAGAGAGGCTTTAGACATTAGAGAGCTATAATCACCCCGGCAGCGGCGCAACAGCGGCAATGGATGGGAAAAGGACGGCCGCGGGGATTTGTCTGCCCGGGACGTCGGGACGTGCTCCCCAGGATGTATGTCATCGTGGATTGTGAAACACACACACACACACACACGCACACAGGCAGGCAGGTGGCGGCGGTATAACCTCGCGGGTCATCTGATCAGGTTGTTCATCGCTGCCGGTCCCTGGTGGGCTAGCCTTCTTTTCCTTTACGAGAGGAAGAGCAGCATGGGCTGGGCACTCACGTATAGGGCCAAACGGCACGCTGCGCTGTCGCTGCTACGCGCTGCGCTCTATACTATACGTGCATGCACGCGGGAGGGCGTGCGAGTGGGGCGGGAGGTAGGGGCTGAAGGGCCTGAACCGACCGACCAAACGGCTGACAAATGAGTTCCGGCCATTGCTGCAGACTATTTTGCAGCCGTAATCAAATTTCACGCGTGGCAAAAACAAATGAGTCGGATCCTTGATAAACAATCAAAGTCCAAGGCGGCTGCGGCGGCGGTCCTCGCACCGCATCAGTCACGTCGTCTCCCTTGCATTTGGTAAGCAGCCGTCGCCATGACAACGCCACGAGTGCGACAGAGAGAGGCGCGCCGTAGGACAGAGAGGGGCGCACTTCTTGTTGTTCGCGCCGTCGGATGGGACAGTCGTAATGGAACGTACACCTCAGCCAGACGCGGCGACAACTGACTGCTCCACCCGGAGAGACAGAGTGAGACAAGAGCAGAGAGAGATAGAGATGGTTTAACATCTTGAAGGTCCTATCACAAGGTCGCCTCAGTAAAACTTTACCGTCGTCCAACTTATTATGATTATCATTTTTAAGCCCTGGCAGTATTCTAAGCATGAGACAATGTAGGCGCCGCGTTCCCACATCACATACTTGCAGATAACGGTGTGCGAGCGAGCTAATTGGGTTATATGCTAGACTGCGTTGAACATCGCCGGTTGCATTCGATAAGCCATTAGCGCACCCAAAAGACCGAGGAATTACATTTTTGTAATGAATCACTTTACATACTTCCCACCAAAAAATTTAATCGCCGTGGAAAAAAACTCGATTTGTTGTTACTTGGCTCCCCGCTGGGCGGCTTCGCGCGCGCGCGCCTCTCGGCAGCCAAGGCGATTGGTCTAAAAGTGATTGCTTTTCATTCTCATCGGACTATAAAGTTGGGTGAGCTCGTTGCGAATCGCGAGTGCGAGAGAGAGGGGGGAGGCGAGGGGCGGAGAGGGGCGGGAGAGGGAG
>NW_026272816.1:0-1756 GCF_000697945.3 Frankliniella occidentalis | reverse complement strand
GGGATGGGGTGGCTAGGCGCAGTGGGACCGGAGGCGGAGATCGATCGCATTCGTCTCGCCCGGTCCCGGCGGTGGTCTCACAGCGGCCGCCCCGTAGGTGCAGGTGTGCGCAACTGGCGAGGCTCGGGTCCGGGCCGACTGCGACCGCAGACTGTGAAGTTGTGTGTCTCTTTTCTCGTGTTCTTTTCTTCTTAGCCCGCCAGCTGCTCTCCCTCTCCCCCTCTCTCTTACTCGCTCACTCTCACACCTACACTCGCTTCCCCTTCCACGTCCCATCCCACCTGACACACTAACCTCTCTCTCACACCCATCATGTACTGTAATGACAGCTCCTCTCTCTCTCTCTCTCTCTCTCTCTCTCTCTCTCTCTCACACCCATCATGTACCGTACTGACAGCGCCTCTCTCTCTCTCTGTTGCAGGTGAGTGCTCCTCGTGTGTGGAGGTCGGTCGGTGCGCGGCTGCGCGTCATAACTTGCTATCGCCCTGCTGCTCTGCGCTGCGCACCATACATCAAACTCCTCGCCTGGTGAGCTTCTTCTTCTTCTCCCCGCCCCCAGCCGGCGCGGGCCGGGGGCGGGGCGGGGGCGGCATAGTATCAAGGCCCGGATCAGACAGTAAAGCCGTTTGCGCGTGTGCGTGCGTGGGCCGCACCTATTGTTATGTTTACGACCGAATTGGAGCAGCGAGGGGGGCAGCCGGGCCCTACTAGGAACAACAACAACGGCGCCCACGAGATAGTCGCCGAGAGCGCTCGTCGGCCCCGGAGTCCCGGGGGTCCCTGTGCCAGTCCTCGGCGCCACCGTCCTCGCGGCCCCGAGATGACCGGCCGATATCCTCTGCGGGGCGGTGCAGTGTCCGGCTGATATACGGCTGGGTGGTGGAGGTGTCCGCCGGGGCCCACCTCGCCCCGAGAAAAGTTTTAGGGTCCTACAACTCAAAACGGTCCGGTCCGGGCGAGCCGTATTTAGCGAGGGGGGGGCCCTGGGGGTGTAAATCTCACGGGCAGACTCGCCGCGCCGCGCCACGCCGAGCCAGCTAGCATGGCGAAGGGCTGTCTGGTGTGTCCTTTTGATGTCGCGATACGGACCGTTTGGTTTGAAAGCTCGGCGCTTATCTCATAACCATGTGAGCGCGCGCCCTGCCCTTCCCCATCCCCCTCCCCCTTTTCCCACCATTCCCAACCTGCCTTCCACTTCCTCTCCCTCGCCCTAGCCCCCGGTCCTTCTCATGTCCTTTACGCTTTTGTGCGGTGAAAGCAGACAGAAAAATTGCCAGCGCCCGCACATAGTGCTAATGACCGTGCATTGTGCGGACGGAGCCACCTGCACATGTAAAAGTACGCGTGCGTGTGTGCTTGTGCGTGTGTGCTTGTGCGGGTGTGCTTGTCCGTGTGTGCTTGTGCGGGTGTGCTTGTGCGGGTGTGCTTGTGCGCCCTGATTGTGCGCGGTGCGTCCTCTTGCCTCTTATGCGGCGGGTGGTCGTTGTTTGTTGCCCAGGCAGCGCTCGCGTTTTAAACTCCTTCGTTTTTCCCTTCCGTTGCCGTCATAATCTCCATTATATGCTCTATGCATCTTTCGCACTCGCCATTTGTTTGTTACCACGCGGGTGCATTTCTCATGGGCCCACTCGCGGATGCATCCTCTTCCAGCGCGACTCGACATTCGAGGACCGGCGGCGTGATAAGGGAGATTGCACCACCGAGAAGACACACTCTCTCTCTCTCTCTCTCTCTCTCTCTCTCTCTCTCTCTCTCT
>NW_026272815.1:0-1004 GCF_000697945.3 Frankliniella occidentalis | reverse complement strand
TAAGTTACTTTTTGACCAAAAAATTAATAAGGTATTGGTCGGTATTTGGAACTGGCCAGAGCTGCGGCCCCAGCCCCGAGGACAGCACGGCTCGCCCGGCCCCTCCCACCGCCCACTCGGCAGCACTCACTGTGCAGCCCGACAGATCTTCATGACACTTCAATTTTCACGTGTTAAATTTGTGGCGTTGGCTGAGGGCGTTTGCGAGCGCAAGCGCGCGCGCGACGCCGTCGTCGTCGTTCGACGAATTCCAAGCTTTACGACGGACGCTCTCCTCTTCCCCGCAGACGGGCGGACGAACGCACGTCAGGGGCACACACGTAGCCACAGGAGGAAAACATCAGATTGAACAGGACTGCCAATAATTGTCACATCCCTCAAACGGCACGAAGAGAAATCGCTCTCCGCCTTCTGCTGCCTCGGAATAACGCGCATTTAACCCTTGTGCTCGCTGCAACGGCAGCCTCGCCGTGACCACGTTAACCCCGCGCTGCTCGCCCGCCTCACAATTTCTACGTCAAAAGTTTAACGCGCGGAACTGTCTCGCTCCCAGCTGCGGCCGGGGGGCGTGTCGTGCCGGCTCGGCCGGCCGCCACCGACCAGCGCGGGTCCCGGGTTCAACTCGCACCGCCTGCGCGATAAATCAGGCCGTCGTTTTGATCGGCGCGCGAGGAGCAGGGCGGCGGAGGGTCGGGTCCGGGTCGGGGTGAGCGAGCGGCACAACAAAATGTTGTGGGGGCAGCGAGCGGGCCTGCTGGGTCACGGCTGTTGTTGTTCCCCGCCGCAACGCACGAGGGGGCGAGAGGGTACAAATATTATGGGGCCCCAAAAAGGATCAGGACGGTCATTGGAGTCGAATGAGACCCCATGATATTTTTACCCCGGGGTACAAATATTATAGGGTCCCAAAAGAATCAGGATGATCATTAGAGTCGAATGAGACCCCATGATATTTTAACCCCGGGTTACAAATATCATGGACTCCAATGACCGTCCTGACCCTT
>NW_026272814.1:0-3956 GCF_000697945.3 Frankliniella occidentalis | reverse complement strand
GGGGGGGGGGGGGGGGGGGGGGGGGCTGCACGCCGCCCCGGTGGCGCTTAACATTCAGGCCAGGTCTGGAGCTCCATGCGCACTCATTTTGGCCGCCATTAGCCCCTCCTGCCCCCACCCCAGCCCAGGCCTCACGACCACCACCCTCCAAGCTGGCGAGAGGAGAGGGGAACGGGGGGGCAGTGGCGCCTAAAACACCGTAACGAATAACTAACTAGCTCTCATCTGCACAACGGGCGCGCCAGCCCCGGCGCCAACCACTCCAGCACGCGTGTCGGGTGGGCTGCCTACCCCAGGGCTGCTGAGGGGCCCTCACCAGGGGTGAGGTCCAGCAAGAGGCTGCGGTGGGGTCAATGTGGACTGAGTAGAATGGCAGAATTATGACTTATAGGTAATGCTTGTAAAATGTGGTAACTCTGAGCTCTGCATCATGGTAGGTTGTTGGGAGCCGGCTCCGATTGTCCGAAGCTCGTTTGTCCGAACCTAATTTAACCATTTTAGTAAATAAAATGAGTAAAGTAGTTAATTACATTATGTTATTTCATTTAGTGGCAGTTGTTAAAATAAGAGCTAAATCAGGTATAGATACCATTAGGGGGGTAAACGAAGTGCCTAACTGCAGTTTTGGGCCTGAAAAGGGGTAAATGAAATAACTTACGCTATTTCACTAACATAAGTAAATTAACTTATTTTTGAACAAGTCTTGGTTCGCGCCACGCCGTGGATCAGCTGTAGTCAACCTCGGAACGATCAGGACGACTGAAATATCGTGTTCGGGGGTTTTCTGGCACGCTGAGTCCAAATCTGGTAGTGCCGATGTCGTCCGGGCCCCCGGGGACGTCATTGGGGACCTCCCGAGCACGCCGATGACACTCCCACGACAAATACGATTCGGCTCCAAACGTCGTGTACCTGGGGCGGTGCAATATTTCTTAAAAGTCGCCAAATATAATTATTATTAATAGCAAATCGCCCATAATAGTTTATTATTCTGATCATTTCATTATTGTCACATGGCACTTCCCTGGCGTTGCCGCCTGGAGCCACACAACGATGCACGGGACGGGAAGCATCCCCAAAACATCCCAAAAGGATCACATCCTGGACAAGCGAGGCGGGATTGCCTATCCCAGGAAAGAATCACATCCCGCGACCACGATATGTCGGTGAGTATGCCGGTATGCCGCAATTATTGCTCTCCCCTGAAGTTGAAGAAGAAGAAGAACCTTTGCCGTGCCGCGTCCCCTAGCCCTCTCCTCCTCCCCACCCCCCACCGCGCAATTCCCGCGCCTTTATGGAAACGTAAACAAACAGTGAGAACCGGCGTTTCTGCCAAATACCGATAATACCTACTCATATATTTGATGATCATAGGATTTTAATCAGAATTTTAGAGTGGACATCGCAGCTTTTCGATATTAATCGCAAGGTATAGTGCTTGATTGTTTCCGGTCCGAAATATTGATTTGTTCCATTCCGGTTATTGTTGTAGGAGGTTAGTGTTCTCCTGTGGCTCAATGTTATTTCCACGCACAATTAAGTTGTAAGTTATTTTTTGAGGCCGAGTAAATGATGCCCGTGATGTAAATAACTTGGCTCACTGTCAGCTTTGTTAAAAAGGTGTTGAATGGGTAGACTCCTCCAATCCATGCAGTTTGTTACATACTGTTGTAGGTCACTTATGCAAATGGGTGAACTGCCAGTGTTTTATCACATATCATATATTTTACTCTATATTATTCTCGTGGAGCAGAAAACTTTATTACTTTCTGGTTGGGGTACAAACCGAGTGGTACTATTTGCGAAATCCCCCCAATAATCAATCAATGTGCGTTGCAGATAATTTGCAGCTGCCCCTTCGTACTTAATGCTTAGTCCAGTGCCAAAATTAGTTATTTGAAAGACCATGGTCATTTAAAGACGCATGGGGGGAGAGGCATTTAAAAGTGTATTGTATGAGTAAATTATATGTAATTAATAGTTGATGAGCGCTAAAAGTACCGTTTAATATGATTGCAGGAACTCGGCCCAGAAATGTTCTTGACATGAGCAAGAGAAGTCTATGGAGTCATTTTACCCAAAAGAATAGGTGAGTTGACATGACAGTAATGGCTAACGCTGGTCCAATTTGTCTCTGTACAGACACTATGAGGCGCTTCCTTTCGTGTGCATCAAAGGGTGGTTTTTGATGTTTTTTGGTTCTTTGTTGTCAATTTCAATCCTCCTCTGTCAAAATCCAGGCTGATTTGTTATCACTGAAAATGTCTTTTAAAAATCTGTGCAATTTGGAAAAACGCTGGAATTGGTTTGGATTGGTGGGGCAGACTCCCTTTTCACATGCTCTGTCTAAATATCATGGTGCCGACCCACTACAGCTGCACTTCAGCAGAGTTCTTAGCCAGTGCGCCTTAGGTAGCCCACCCGCCCTTAGGGAGACCAGCTCTTATAAAACTCAAGTTTCTGTGGACAGGGCTGGTTTCTGACAGAAACAAAGGTAGTTTTGTGGTGCCTGGTTCACCCCTGTCGATTCGAATACTCCTCCATCGAAATCCGGACCCATCAATTTATAGCCTTTGTAAATTTTGCCAAAAATTGTAAAAATTGCAAATCGCTGGAAATGGTTGGGATTGGTTTGGTTTGACAGCAATTTCACGTCGCAGACCCATTTTAAGCGAGTTACGACCGTTTTTTTTCTTGTACCGGCTCGCCTGCTAGGTAGGCAGCCCATCGTACGCTGCCTGCCAGATTCAGAAGACGGCCCCTTAAAACTCAAGTGTGTCTGGATAGGGGTGGTTTCTGGCGGAACCAAAAGTAGTTTTGTGGTTCCCTGGTTCACCCCTGTCGGTTCGACTACTTTTCCGTCGAAATCCGGACCCACCCATTTTCGCTAAAAATGGGAAGGCTATAGCCTTTGTAAATTTGGCCAAAAATGAAAAAAATAAAAATCGCTGGAAATGGTTGGGATTGGTTTGACAGCACCCTCTCACTAACTCTTCGTCAAAATTTCATGTCGCAGACCCATTTTAAGCGAGTTACGCCCGTTTTTCTTGTACCGGCTCGCCTGCTAGGTAGGCAGCCCATTGTACGCTGCCCGCCAGATTCAAAAGACAACCCCTTAAATCTCAAGTGTCTCTGGACAGGGGAGGTTTCTGGCGGAACCAAAAGTAGTTTTGTGCTACCCTGGTTCACCCCTGTCGGTTCGACTACTTTTCCGTTGAAATCCGGACCCACCCATTTTCGCTAAAAATGAGAAGGCTATAGCCTTTGTAAATTCGGCCAAAAATGAAAAAAATAAAAATCGCTGGAAATGATTGGAATTGGTCTAGGAGAATCTAGGAGAATCGTCTTTGACCTCCTCTGTCGACATTGCGTGCTTCCTGCCTCTTTTGCATCCTGTTTCTTCGACTATTAAATTGCGTCTTTGGTTTGTTGCAGGAAGATCGGCCTGGAGGTGCACCTGTCCTGGACATCAGCAAAGCAGCCTGTGTGTCTCCTGCTGCATGCTGAGTTGGTGTCGCAGCACTCAGCAGGAGGAATCGCTCCTTTTTCTCATGATCGCAGGAATGAATCTGGTAAGTTTTGACTTTCAATGTGATCTTAACATAAAATGCCAGTACATTTATGGTAGTCATGTCTGGTAAAAGTTTATTTTGGTATTGTTTCTATTTGGGGGTTACTTGTCATTTCTTGACTGCTTATTCTCATTCCATATACAAATTGACAAAAAAATGACAAAAAAAAAATTTCGCTGGGAATGATTGGAATTGGTCTAGGAGAATCGCCTTTGACCTCTTCTGTCGAAATTGTGTGCTTCCTGCCTCTTTTGCATCCTGTTTCTTTGACTATAAAATTGCGTCTTTGGTTTGTTGCTGGAAGATCGGCCTGGAGGTGCACCTGTCCTGGACATCAGCCGTGCGGCCCATGGAATCATCAGATATAAGTTGAGTTGGCGTCAC
>NW_026272813.1:0-1915 GCF_000697945.3 Frankliniella occidentalis | reverse complement strand
GTCAGTCAGTCAGTCAGTCAGTCAGTCAGTCAGTCAGTCAGTCAGTCAGTCAGTCAGTCAGTCAGTCAGTCAGTCAGTCAGTCAGTCAGTCAGTCAGGCAGGCAGGCAGGCAGTCGAACTCCTGCCGGCCTGAGGGTAGGCCACCCGCCCTGGACGGCCGCGCTGCGCGACCCGCGTTGCCTAACCACAAGGCGTTCCCCCTGGATACATTGCGCAATATGATTACCCCTGAAGTTGAAGTTGAAGGAGAGCACGGCCGGGGCGTTTTCGCTACTTCCTTCGAACCAACACCCAACAGGGTCGTAAACGCCTGCACCCCACTTCAAGTTTGCCTCCATCAAGTCTTACAAAACTGTGTCCTACTCGCCTTCGAAAAATCATCGACGATCCACCTCTTTTGTAGTAAATTGTAAAGCAAATAACTTTCTCTCGTCTCTGCTGCGCAGAACACGACGCGGACGTGGGAGGCCGCGAGCCCGGACTTCACGCCGTGCTTCGAGAAGACGGCGCTTGCGTGGACGCCGTGCCTGTTCCTGTTCGCCTTCTCCCCTCTCGAGGTCCACTACATCCGCAGCAGCGCCAACGGCGAGGTCCGCTGGAACTGGCTCAACGCCTCCAAGCTGGTGAGCCCTCGTCGAAACATTGCCGCGGTGGTACGCGCTCCACCACATGTCGTTTAACGGCGGCCTCGTTTTCCCGGCAGGCGCTCACCACCCTGGCGCTCGTCGTGAGCGTCGTGAGCCTGGGCGGGGCCATCGGCGACCCGGCCGGCGCCTTCCCCGTGGACTACGTGACCCCCGCCGTCAGGATCGTGTCGTTTGTGAGTAACAGTCAAACCTCCGTAGATGCCCAGCAATCGGGACCTAGGTCTTGCTAGTAGGGAGGTTGTCAAAACGTTTGCCAGATTTTGGTTGACGAGAGCTCGGAGCCTCGCGGGGCCATAAAGTCTATTGTGTGCCGCCTTGCCCGAGAGGTGTCGTAAGGATAGCCAGGCTGCAGCGGGCGCTGCTCGCCGGCCTGTCGTCCCTCGTCGCCGTGCTCATCGTGTCGCTCTATCGGCATCTTGTCGCAGGCGTGGGCCGCCGTCCTGCTCGCGTGGAACCGCGCCCGCGGCGTCCGTACGTCGGGACTCCTCACGCTCTTCTGGCTGCTCGCGGCGCTCTTCCACGTCGCCCAAGTCCGCACCGAGCTCATCGCGGAGACGACCGAGGTGAGCGTGAGCTTTGGCGTAGGCAGGGCGTCTTTGTAGCCACCTCAACCTGCTCAACCTGCTCGCTCAACTCCTCCCTCCAGAGAGCACAGTCCGAGCGCGGCCGGCTGCCCTTCCTGCTCACCATGATCCACCTCCCCGTGCTCGTCCTCGTCGCCCTGCTCAACTGCCTGGTGGACTACGAGCCCGTCTCCTCCCAGTACACCAGTATTGAGGTATACAGGTGGCCTCACCGCGCGCTCAAGCCTACACTAAAAAAGAAATTGCCTTCAAAATGAGAATGTTATGACCCACTTATCACGGATCTCTTTGTCAGGCCCATGTCCTAATCGATATGAAAATATTCTCCTTTTAAGACATTTTCTTAAACAGTGCGGCAGCCGTGCACTTGCTGCTCTTTCCCGCGAATAACTTTTCCGTCTCGCAGAGCCGCTGCCCCGTGTTCGACGCATCGTTCCCGAGCAAGATGTTGTTCGCCTGGTACGACAGGATGGCCTGGACGGGCTTCAAGAAGCCCCTCGAGCACAAGGACCTCTGGGAGCTCAACCCCGCCGACAGGGCGGCCGACGTGGTGCCCCGCTTCTTCTCGCACTGGAACAAGGCGTAAGTGTGGCTGCTGGCCCGCGAGCTGCAGCCGAGGATTATTTCACTAAAAATAAATTAGTGCCCCCCCCCCCAAAAAAAAACAGCAACAAGAAGGAGAAA
>NW_026272812.1:0-5180 GCF_000697945.3 Frankliniella occidentalis | reverse complement strand
AAACGAATGTGACGTCACATTCGTTGAAAAACAGTGCTCTTAGCGGCCGTGGAGCGCCGTGGGGGTAGGCAACGCGACCACACCCGTGCGCGGCCGGCCGGAGGTTGCCTACGTCCACGGCGCCCCGCTGGGTAGGCAACGCGACCACACCCGTGCGCGGCCGGCTGGAGGTTGCCTACGTCCACGGCGCCCGCACCCGGGCCACGCGAAACGTAACCCCCTTGAACTCGCCAAATTGCAGGAGACGGCATCCCTGGAGAACAACGTGTGCAGTGGCAGCGCCACCTTCGCTACGCCGGACAAGACGGAGGTCATGCTGATGAACGTGCTGATACCGCTGTGCATCCGGGTGGGCAGCGGGAGGAAAGGTGGGTCCACGTCTAACGTGTTCTCCGTGTGGAAGGGTATATGGCTCACAGAAGAGAGGCAAATAATTTCTCGAATCTATCCCAGACGTGGCGCCGCTGAGGCAGGCGGACATCAGCTTCATCCTCACCGTAGTGCTCAACGCCATGAGCCCGCCGGGGCCCAAGACGAACCCCACCGCCAGCCAGAACATCAAGACCGTGTCCGAGATGCGGGCGGGCAGCCTGACGGGCGGCAGCCACACCGACTCGAAGAAGCAGACGCTCCCCAAAGTGCCCAGGAGCTTGTACCAGGTGTCCTTCCTTGGTGAGTGATGCAGTTGGGGGTTGAAAAGCCACGTCAGGTGGCTCATTCTTGGCTCTTCCGCTCGCTGAACCCGCATGCCCGTGTTGCTTTATATGCTCACTCGGTTCGTAACATTCCTGTCTCCCGCGCAGCCCTCAAGATCCTCATCGTGTGCTTCGAGCGCGAGCTGACGCCCGACTGGCCGCGGACAGCGCGGGTGCTCCGCGATCAGGTTCGTCACAAGGACGCCGGGGCCGTGTTCTGGAACTTCCTGGACTTCGTGGTGACGCAGCGGACGCCGCTGTTCGTGCTGCTGCTGCCGTTCATCAGCCAGAAGCTGACGCAGCCGCCGACCTCGGACGCGGAGCGGCACTCCATGTTCGTGATCCGAGAGAAGCTCCGCGGCTTCAGCCTGCCGCTGCCAAAGTCGCGCAGCACGCTGCTCATGGAACTGGCGCACGAGATCAAGGAGCTGAAGGAAGAACTCGACGACAAGCGTTACGGTGAGTCCTGCTGCGACCACCACTCGCCACTTGTAAACACTAACAGGCCACGGCGCCCTCCTCTGAGGACGTGTGGTCTAGTTCCCCTGTCACTGTCACTTCCTTTAGCGATCTGCGCATGACAGGAGCATCTCGTGCTTCACGGGAATGTGTAGCACTCAAACAGCATGCTCTCGGAAAACAACGACTTGAAATAATTTCTTAACTTTTCCTCTTCTTGTTGATTGCACTCTTCCCTTCCTTCGTGTATGCGAGACTCCGTAGAGTGAGAGCGAGTCCACTTCCACAACCACCCCCAGCTTGTACGTATATTTGAAACCCGCGCTCACCTTTTGCAGACGAGCAAGTGATGGACAGGCACATTGTAATGGAGACGACGCATGCTAGACACCACCGGCCTTCGATCATTGACCTGCTCACCGGGGCCACCCACCAGTTCGACCACCAGCGGAACGTGCACCGGGGTGGGTATTCACTGCACGGAGTGCAGCGGAGTGCACGGGGGGCACTGGCACTCGAATCGACACACTCGCGCGCTTACCTTCTCGTTAATGGCGATCATGACAATCTTTGGCTTCAGCTACTTGTAGTTACACTAACTCACTTTTGTGGTGCTTAGCGAGGCCGCCTGTGGCCACTCTATCCGTTTCGCAGCCTGACGTCTAGCAATGCAGTAGGGGACCTGTACCCCTCACATGTCCTCATTTCCCCACACTAATTTGCATTTTCGTCACCCGTAGAATCGGTCTGCAGTGTGGCCAGCAGCAACAAAGGCCTGTCTAAGGAAGACACTCCGGACAAGGGCAGCGCGACCGCGCCAGGTAGGGCTTGGCTGCGGGCGAGGAAACGGATCGGCGTTTCCCGGTCCCGGTACAATAGATTAGACACAAAGACCGATGTTGCCGTTTCCAGGGGAGGCGGTGAGCCCGACGAGTCCCGGGGACGAGGACTCGAGCGAGGTGGCCAACCGACCCAGACTGCAGCGCTCCAAGGCGCAGAGCCGCAAGACGTTCAGGCTGCGGAAGAGCAGGAAGAACCGACCCGATGTGAGTACTGCCGGGGGTGAGAGTAGAACCAGCGCCGGCTCGCCTGAGTGAATGGTAGCACCACGATCTTATTTTTCTCGGCCCACAGTCCAAAGGCGACCCGCAGAAGCAGCTCTCTGCGGACTCGGCGCTGTCGCTGCCGCGCCAGAAGGAGCTGGGCTCCGAGTCGGAGCTGCTCAAGCTGACGCGGCACATGTCGGTGCGCGCGCGCCGGCCCACCGAGACGGCCGAGCTGACGCTGGAGACGGAGACGTCCGGGCTCGGGCGCGTGCGGCACCACTCGACCCTGGCGCTGTCCCACCTGCCGCCGTCGGGGGCTGCGGGTGCCGGCGGCGGCGGCCCGGGGCCCCGGCAGACCCGCCTGGGCAGCATCGGGGAGCAGCGCAGCCCGCGCCTGGCCGCGCTGCACCTCGCCTCGCCGCCAGCCTCGCCGCCGCCCGCCTCGGCGCCGCCCCTCTCGTCGTGCCCGCCCCTGCTGCCGCCCAACCTGCCCCCGGGGCTGCCGCAGGGCGCGCCGCTCGCCCGCCCCTACAGTAAGTATCCCAAGCAGTATTACTGGCGGGCTCGGAGGGTGACAAGCGGATGACACCTCGCGCTGTTGCAGCCACGCCGCCCAGCCTGTCGGAGCCGCGGAGCGACGAGGACTCGAGCTTCAGCAGCCACCTGCCGCCCCCGCTGCAGCCGACCCCGGCCCTGGGCTCCGGCGCGGGCTCCATCGCCGTCCCCGTGGGCGCGCGCCTCGGCCCCCGGGGCTCGTACGGTCCCAGCGACCTTTCGTACGACGAGGACAGCGCCATGTCCGTCACGTCGAGTACGTCGGGATACCGGGAGAACTGTAGTCTGCTCATGATGGCCATGGACAGCCCTCCGGACGGTAAGACTGCCGATTCTTTTAACTCGGTTTATCGCAGTTTTCACATTTCTTTTCACTCTCCAACTTTCTGTGGAGTCTATATCCGGAGTCATCTTTTGGGGTGTGATTGCTTCGTGGGCGAATTTACTCCCAAGGCACGCCGAGTTTCAGAAGAAAAGTTGATTTTTTGGGGGGACGTCAAAATACACCCCAGGACAATGTTTTTCTTTTTTCGGGCGCTTTTCCCGCCGCCGACGCTGTTCCTTCCAAGTGCAGCCGCTTCGACGTCGTCCTCGTCCTCTTCTCTGTCCCTGCTGGGCATTATCAGTCGCCGGTGGAAACGCAAGCTCCGAGGACAATCGACCTCCATCCGGGCCACGATCATCCGGCGCGGTCTGAGAGCTGTCTGACTGTGTGACTGTAGCGATCACCCTCTCTGGGCACCACTTTGGGCACCTACCCTCCTCACTACTTACGTCTCTCTAGGCACCCCTGCTCTGTCATCTGGGCAGCGCGCAACACCGTGTGTTTACGTGTCACCGACATCTTTTGGCACAGATCTGATGGGAGCTTCACGTTGCGTAGAAATATGCTCAAGGTGTCCCCGAGGTGTGACCAGAATGGACGTCTCACGGGGCGACGCTAATGATAGCGCCTGCCGTGCGCTGGGTAGGCCAACCCGCCAGGCAGCCGCGTGAAGACGGCGGCCCGCCCAGAGCGCCCCAGTGCGGGGACTTCGGAGAGAGGGGGGCTCGGGGGACGTTCATTGTGGGCGCACCTAAAAGTAACTTTCACTCTCTCACCAAGTAGAGTAAAAATGATAAAGACCACGCCAAAGTGCCGTCACGAGATATACTTAGCTGTAAATGATGTCATGCTGATGTCAAGGACTAAACTGCTATTTCGTTCCACAGCACGACTTTTAGATTGGTTGCTAGTCTGACTGAGCACTGGTTTCTTAGACTACGAGTTAAAAATAAATGTATTACTTAATTTAATTGTCAAACAGCTTGGCACATATTTGATGTAGATTCTATCTCACTTGGCACAGAACACATTCATTCACAAACTGATGTTTCACAATAGTCTATGAGTGAAACGTCAGTTTACTGTACAAACACAGGTACTCGTTGCATGTAATTTAATTATGATTATAGATAATCAAATTTTCCTCCCACACTAATAACTTTAGAAGAGACTGACTTGCTCCCTTCCTGTAGCATCTACGATCTCAACAGCTTAAGGATATTTTGGGAAAAGCAAAGAGCAAACGTAGATCAGGGTGAATGTGCCCTCCGATTTCAGTGGGTAATTCAATGCTCGTTACTTTGCAGACAGTACCATGCTCCGGGGTGGTGGCGGCGGTAGCGGTGGCGGCGGCCTGATGCAGGTCGGCACGGCACTCGGCACGGCCCTGTCCACCAGCAGCACCACGGTGGCAGGCGACCCCAGCTCTCCGGAGCACTCCCCGGAGCACTCCAGCACGACAACGGGCACGGCGGACGGCGAGACAACAGCACTGCTCGGGCACAGCCACAGCCAGAGCCAGAGCCACAGCCAGCACTCTTTGTTGGAGAGCTTTGACAGACAGGACGAAGACACACTCATATAGAGACTCAAATCTAGTGGTAGGCTAGGCAGTAGGGGATGGCAACAAATGTTGATATCCCAGCATTCATGTGATAATTCTTTTTCACGTTGTTTTGATGTTCCGATGTTTTGAATGAGAGCTCTTGTTGCTCTCTAAAAGAGTCTCTGCAAGGACAGCAGGGGCCGAAAAGCGACGCACACGCACAAACAGGCGTATTCTAGTCAGGGGCCTATTAATTAATTTTATCGTGGTGAATTAATAACAGAGACTTCTGGAATTAAGATTCTTTGTGCAACCTTATGTGCCATCAAGGCACTGAGCAAAATATCAAAAAGAACAAACAGTTTTTCTTCTCTATACTGTGGTATGCTAACATCGAAAAACTGAACTGAGATGTGTCTTACAGTCCTGTGATACCTTCAGGACAGACAGAATAAGAAGATTCTCGGATTTCTTAAGTCTGTGCTGTTTTTTTAAGTTATTATCACTGTTATGTTTGGATTACTTTTATAACAAGAATTGTTACAAATTAAATT
>NW_026272811.1:0-1576 GCF_000697945.3 Frankliniella occidentalis | reverse complement strand
CCCGCCGACTCCTCCCGGCTTGCCACGGCGCAGCTCCTCGTCCTGCTCCTCCCGCCCCTCCCCGCCCGCAGTCCCGTTACAGGTGGGGCTGCTCCGCCAGCTCGCCGGCGCGCTCCGCCGTAGGCCCACCTCGCGTCGCGCCGTGCGTTCAGTCGGTTCAGTCATAGCGAGGCCCTTGCCGGTGTGTGAAGTTTGTGTTGCGTTCCGGAGCCGTGCACACCGTGTGGCCGGTCCTTATCGCGGTGAAGATGCGTGTCGACGTGGTGGTGCTGGTCGCGCTGGTCGCGGGGTGCGCGGCGCACGACGCCGAGGAGGGCAGCCCGCTGCTGGACGCGGCCCGCCAGATGCTGCAGGACTCCCTGGACAGCCGCGGGGGCGGCGCGGGCGCGGGCCAGGGCCTCGGGGCCGTTGGTGGGCTCCTGCAGAGCTTCATGCAGTCTGACGGCGGCCGCCAGCTCGGGGACATGCTGCTCGGGGGCGGCGCGGGGGCGGGAGGCAGCCCCGCGGCCGACATCCTGTCCGGCCTGGGCTCGCTCATCGGCGGCGGCAAGGGCGGCGGCGGCGGCCTGGACCCGGCCATCATTGGCCACATGATGGACATCTTCACGAAGTCCGGCGACGACGACAACGCCGAGGACAACGACGTTGACGTCAACAACAACGACGTGGGTGGGAAGCGCAGCGGCCAGGACGGCGCTGTCGACTGGGGTGCGCTCCTCGGCGCCGCGTCGTCCCTCGTCGGCTCCCAGGGCGGCGCCGCGGACCAGATCATGAGCGTGCTGCCCGCCCTGATGCAAGGCCTGGGCGCGGCCGGCCACAGCCACCACGAGGACGACGTCATTCCCGAGAACGAGCAGGACGCGCACCGCGGCCACCACGTCCACAGCCACAAGTCCAACATGCTGCCCCCCTTCCTGGACAAGTTGTACGACATGTGGGAGCACTTCTCCGAGTCCGACCTCGGCCGCACCCTGTGGCACACCTCCGGGCTCGACGCGCTGCTCAAGCTCTTCACGGACCCCAAGACGGGCCGCTTCCAGACGGAGCGCATCTTCGCCTCGCTGGAGAACGCCTCCTTCCGCCGTCGCTGGATCAAGTCCGTGTCCAGCTTCGTTGCCGAGTGGGCTAAGCGAGTCGCCGACCCCGCCACGCAGACCAGGTATACAGTACTCACGGGACGTTCCCGCGGACGATCAACGTCATGCAGGAGCACCCCCCCCCCCCCTTCCCGAATTTGGTGCGGTGTAATAAAAGCACTTCTAGTTGACTCATCACTACATGGATTGTAGATAATAATGCAACTAGTTGACTCCTCTTTACATAGAGTGTAGAGAATGATGCAACCAGGTAAAACAATGGCCACCAATTCAAAAACGTCCCCCCAAAATCAAGACGTTTATTTGGGGGAAGTCCAACTACCACAGGTGGACTTGATACGCCGACCACCGGATTTATTAATTTCAACTTTGACGAGCCCCCGTCGCTGGCAATCTTTGTCAGGCGTAATTACCGAGCATTTGTTTCTAACTTGTTTACTCCCATTACTCTCACATGGGCGTGTCGTCGGGGATAGGGG
>NW_026272810.1:0-4733 GCF_000697945.3 Frankliniella occidentalis | reverse complement strand
CGCCCAGGGCCGGCGGGGCTGCGCGTAGAGCTGGTCAGTCATCTCGTCTCCGTCCAGCCCGTCTCCCGTCTCATCCCTGCCCTCTGCCGTCAGTCAGTCGGCGGACTTCGAGGCGACAAGACGCACACCGCTCTCCCGAGACAACCCGAGACGAGCCGAGCCGGCCCCGCGCCCACACGCACCCGAGCGACACGAGCGGCGCGGCGGGACAAGTCGAGACCGAAAGTCGAGTGTGTTACCTCTCATCTCATCGTTATCATCTGCTCCGACATCGCGACACCAGCCTGCTTCACGTTGGATAGTGATTACCTCCTTCGGACCTGCGCCCGGACTATGAACAAATAGGTGAGTTTACGTGTGCGATGTGTGGGCTTCTTCTTGTGTTTTACTTCGAGAAAAAGAAAACCACTTTCGTGGTTTAGCGGGATCCGCGCGCGATCGGCTGCCTTCGGTTTCTCCGCGGCCGGGGTGGGGGAGGGGAGGGTGACGCAAGGAGACCTCGACGCAAGGCGGTCGGCGCGCGCTCCTCTCGCGGGGGGTTGCCTCGTTTTATCCGCGAGGGAGGGGGATACTGCAGCAACAGATAGGCCCTTCACAACGAGCTCGCCCCGTCCGCTGCGCTGGAAATGTACCGTTTTATTTTTCTTGCGGTAACACAATGCCATCACAACCACGACCTTCCGGAAAGGTCAGCCGTTCTTTTCTTTGCGCGTCATGAAAAATGATGTTGGGGGAGAAATCATGGGCGGTCCCTATGCGGGCACTAGTTTAGTTTATAGTGCGCAGGTTGGTGGGGTTGGCAAGCACATTCGCAATAATGCCGTGATGGTGTTCCGGGAATGGCCAAGAGCAAGGTTGTGTGGCAGGCGAGGCATGGCGGGGCGGGGCGGAGGAGGACGGGGACGGGGCTGTCCAGAGCAGGTAGATGGGGGGGCTGGTTACACCTGGTTACACGCATGAGGGGTCCCCCGGTGCCGTCCGGTCCTCGCCGCACCACGCCTCGCCACTTACCGCCCCACCACGCCACGCCTCCGGTGAGGTCACTGCTGAGGTCGTGTCGGGGCAGGTCCAGCCGAAGTGCGCTGCACTGCACCGCTACAGCGATGCACCGCCTTGGCACTGCGGGGCGTGGCGGGGCGTGGCGGGGCGTGGCGGGGCGGGGCGGTGGTTGTATAACTCCCGTTGCTCGCCCCGGTGGCCCCGCTGCGCTGCCGCTGCGCGCCCCAGCGATGGCCAGGCCGCTGACCCCTGGGGGGGCTGCGTCCAGGTCGCCGCCGGCGGGGCCCTACCCGAGCCCGAGGCCGGCGTGCGGGCCGGCCGCTGCGGACGCGTCCCGTGGCATTGCGGAGCATTGCGGCGGCTCGCTATGGTAGGGCGGGGGCCTTTGTAATCATGTTTGTCGACCGCCAGGTAGCGGTCCGGCCCGGCCGGGCAGGTGTGGCCGCCATGTCATGGGGCGTTCTGCCCTCGAGCCCCCCCCCCTCTAGTGCGCCTCCGCCCCGTGGGTCTTTCTGCCCTCAAGCCCCCCCTATAGTACGCCTCCGTGCCATGGGGTGTTCTGCCCTGGAGCCCACCCTAGAGAACGCCCTCACGCCATGGGACGTTCTGCCCTGAGACCGCCCTCCGCTCGCGCTCCCCGTTCCCCGCGTCCTCCCCAGCTCCGCGCGCTCCGCGGGGGGCGGCCGTGTCCGCGGCCCGTGACGACCCCTAATCGGCTTGCTCATCCTCGGCGTGTCAATCAGCGCCGAGGTCAGCGTGCGCGGTTGCCGGCCCGCCCCCCGCCCGCCCCCGCGCTCCCCGGGGGTGGTCCCGCCCCCGCGGTGCGGCGCGCCGGCAACGCCGCCCCTGGCCTGGTCTGCACTGTGCACTCTCACTGTGTGCACTCCTCTCGGTGCGCGGCGGGGCGGGACGGGCCGCCGCCGGACAGGACACGCCAGGAGCGTCCGATTGTCGCCCAGAGAATAGAGTTGAGTTCCGCAACCAATCGGTCCCGCCTGGTCCCGCTCCCTCCGCCACCGCCCCTCCCTCGGCCCGTTAGATGACATTGTGCTGCATCATAATGCACGGGATTAGTGGGGGAGGGAGGGGCTGCAGCATCATTGCAGCGGGGATTAAACGCATCTTGACACCGCAACAACAACCGCGCTCGGTTCCCGTGAGAACGCCCGACAGTCCTTTTCCAAACCCGAATCCTTCCGCCGAAGGCCCCGGCCTGCCCGTCGGGTAGCGCGCGCCCTGCCCTCCCTCGGTGTTGCGTCGTGTTGCGCATGCGGAGCGCCCGGCGGCGGGCGGGTAGGCAACCCGGCCGCCAGGAGCGCGTTGCGCAACATGGGTTGCCTCCGCTCACGGCGCTCGCAGGAGGGGGTCCGCTCCGCGCAGCTCAGCTTCTCTCTGCGAGGACGCAGCTTCATATGATTGTGTTGAATGACGTTAGATTTTTCTTTTCTTGTTTCAGATATATATCTCTGTCAGAGGTTACTAAACGTCACATCGCCATGGAGGTGTACCAGCCGCTGGACTTCTCCTCCAACTCTGGCCCCCTGGGCGCGATGCTGCTCAGCCCCACCAGCCCGAGCGGGCTCCAGGGCGGTCTCCAGGACGGCCTCCAGGGCTCGCTCAGCCCCGTCCTGGACCTGTCCGTCCACCGCAGCAGCCCACTCACGAGCCCCTGCAGCCCGCGGAGCCCTCGCAGCCCAGCCAGTCCGCTGTACCACCCGTACCACCATCCCAGCCACCACCACCAGCAACAGCAGCACAACAATAACAACAACATCAAGAGCGTCAACCACAACGACGTCAACTCGCCGTACATGTACCACTCTAGTAAAACGGGTGTGGACGGTTTCGGTCGCTCCAGCCTGCCCAGCCCGCCAGCCTACCCCCATGCTGTAAGTATCTTATTCCTTAAGCGGGATCCTTTTTCTTTTTTGCATTTTTCGGGCAGTTTGACTAACTTGTGTTTCTTGATGTTCTGCAGGAACTCCCCGAAGCCGGCCAAGTGACGACGGTGCCCCTCCCGGCGCTCTCCGTGCTGCAGCAGCGCCTGCTACCCAGGTCCGCGACGTCGGCCTTCGCGCCCACGCAACCCTCCATGCCCACGCAGGCCGCCATGCCCACCGTCCCCGCCCCCCGCACGAGGAGGACGTCCTCCGGCCTGCCCGACTCCCCGCTCGGCTCCACCGACGACCGCAGCTCCTCAGCGGCGTCCCTGTCGCCGTCCCCTCCCGGCGTGGACCTCCTCGGCCCGCTGGGCCCGCTCGCAACCCTGGGCCCCCAGTACCCCACCGTGCTCGCCGAGCTCAGCGCGGCGAGTAGCATGCAGGCCGCCATGCCGCCGGTCGTGTCCGGGGCCACCGCTGCCGCCCGCAACGGCAAGCCCACCCGCCCGTTCAAGGCGTACCCCAAGGATCCCCTGAGCCTGGCCGTGGGCGTGCAGGTCGGCGGCTCGCTGGGCTCCACCGAGGCGGCGCTCGGCCGCGCCTCCAACGAGGCGTACGCCGAGTTCAGGCGGCGGATGCTCGCCCAGGTGCAGGCCGCCATCCCCAGCAAGGCGAAGAAGGGAGACAAGCCGGACCAGCCGTCGCGCGCGCCCAGCCCCACGCAGCAGATGCAGCCCGCCGACTCGCTGACGTCGCCACACGAGGCCGCGCACGGCAGCGACACCGCCGAGAGCGCCTCCTCACCCGAGTCGCTGCTGCCGACCACCCTGAACACGCAGGCCACGTCGCCGTCGGCCCAGGACAAGGACGGCAAGGACGCGGCGTACTGGGAACGCCGGCGGAAGAACAACGAGGCCGCCAAGCGGTCCCGGGACGCGCGCCGGGCCAAGGAGGACGAGATCGCCATCCGGGCCGCCTTCCTGGAGCAGGAGAACCTCAACCTCAAGTACGAGGTGGCCGCCCTTCGCAACGAGACGGCCAAGCTGCGCGTCCTTTTGTACTCGGGCGGAACGGACTGCTGAGCGGAGTAGGGTTGGAGAAATCGGTAAAATTGTGATTTTAGAGTAAGTTGGTTTGACGCGTTCAGTGAGGCTGGGAGTTTTTAGCGTGGACCGTCGTCATAACCCTGGTCGAAGTCGAAGACATCGTCGCACGGTCGCGCCGAACTGAGCCTGTTAGGTCATAATTCGTTCGTCTCAGTGGGACCCTGGAGAACTAGCCAACCATTAGTTTGTCATAAGGATGCATTCACACTAGTCCAAAATAGTTCTCGCAGGGCCGTGGGATCGAGGTACTTAACAAATTAGCGTTAGTTAGATGAAAGTATATATTGGCTCGCCCGTGTCAGGTCGGCCTACCTTAGGTTTATATGCACCCTGCCCGGTCCGACTCGCCTAGCCGAGGTCGGGCCCAGCACAGAGGGACACAACCCCAGTTAAAACTTAGATTTAAGACAATTAGATGCGCCTCAAGCGGCACGCTGTCTACTTAACTCCACTAAACTGTGACTCAGGACTGAATCCGGAATGCGCGCGCATCTCGAGGAGAAAGGCGGACATCTCGATTCGGTCCTTTAAATTGTATGTGTTTGTAATTTTAATTTATTCTATTGACTCGGCACAGTCAGACGACTCGGCCTGGAGTAGACCCCTGTAAATCGTCCAGCAGAGTAAATATCGCATGGCGAGTGCGCATCAAGCTGCGCACGGCTCGAAAACAACATGTACAAAATAGAAATTAAGCTTAATTATAAGCGTCTTTTTAAACCAAATATATCTATTTTTATTCGATTTT
>NW_026272809.1:0-1391 GCF_000697945.3 Frankliniella occidentalis | reverse complement strand
TGCGAGCGTCTTGCGAGCGTCTTGCGAGTGTCCTGCGATAGCGTCCTGCACACGTTCTGTGGGGGCGCGGCGCCAAGTCACGCCTCCAGCAGCGACAATCACCGCCGCCGCCGCCCTCGTCAGCGCCGCGCTGATGGCGATCAGGATGACGTCGAAAACAGAGCAGAGCGTTTGCTCGGGTGCATCCCATTACTGCACCGGGGAGCAGGGCCGGGGCCGGGGCATTAGCATGCCTCCCCAGCGGCGCGCGGCGGGGGACCAAGTGGTCCGCCGCACCCTCCGGCCCCGCGACGTTTGTTCCTCGTCATCGTGAGGCAGACTGCGGCGGGCGGGGTGCGGGGCGTCGCCCGCGTCAAGAGAGTGTTGAGCTGTGTCTGAGGACGGGGACCAAAAAGTTTAGGAATTGGGTACGCACCACAGGGAAATTGTGGGAAGGAGGTTCATCCGTTAATTTCGTGTCGTGACTACTTGTCGCGATCACGATGTGCTTGAGCTTTGCTGGGTTTTTCAACCCGCAAGATGGACAGCCGCACTGAACGTGTTAGGCATCAGAAGTAACCTGCCGCAAATTGGATCGTATTATTAATGAGAATAACAAAGGAGGTCTTTTGTTCCCGAGCAGGTCAGTGTTTGTCAAGCAATTTAGGGACACACAAACACAAGAATGCCAGCGGGGGAAGGAAGCGAGTGCGAATAAGAACAATGAAAGCAATCGCACAGCCGGTGACGACGGCGGCTCTTATCCCCCCATACACCCTCCTACCCCTCAGCCTCTGCCGCGCTCTGCCCCGACGAACACGTCCCCGTATCAGCCCTTCCCCACCTCGCCCGCTCACCCGCTCCCGCTCTCCCCCTGCCTCCATATTTTATACCGCTATCAAAACAAGTTGGGGCCTCCGCGGGTCCGCGCTCCCCACCCCGCCCCGCCACTGCACATTAGCCGACACCTTGGCGCGGTGCTTGGCTGCAGGAGAGTTGGTGCGAAGCGGAAACGGGGCACGGTAAGGGGCGGCGGTGTGGGGCGGGGCAGAGCAATAGATGGGGACGGGGTGCAAAAAGAATCAACGTCCAGGGCGAGTCGAGCGGCTGCCGAGTCGGCCCGTACGAGTGACTCGAGCTGATGGGGTGTCTTCCCCGAGCGGGTCAGGCACTGCCGCAGGCTTAGAGAGACGGGAGACGGGCGTGCGGGGCGGGGCGGGCAGAGCGTCAGACATCCTCATCCGCACAGCTACAAGCTCGCTACGAGCAGCGCGCCGTTGCGGTGGCCGCAGCGGCGTACACACCGAGCTCATGCGAGTTTACAACAGTTGAAAGGGGGGGGGGGCGTACGAGATCGTGTACATCCCTCGGCCCGGCCGCCCCCCTGCAACGCCACCCAGCAGCACTGCACC
>NW_026272808.1:0-1044 GCF_000697945.3 Frankliniella occidentalis | reverse complement strand
GGGGGGGGCTGGTAGCTGCCAACACCCACACCCGGTTCGTTTGAAGTTTGCGCGGCAAACAAACCGCGACGCGGCGGTGCAGCGAGGGGCGGTGTTGTGTTTACGGGCGGTCTGCTGCATCTCACCTCACAGGCGTGAAAATTGTAAAACTGCAGCCGTCAGCTCTGCCCGATGGATCCGCCGCGCTTTTGGAGATTCGCGATGCAGAACGGGCATATAAGCCACCCGAAAACCTGTTGTTGTACAAACTGGTCGATCATCGAAACACCAAAAGTCGTGTGCTGCACGATGGCCTCTCAAAATGATGACACGCCGCGTTGGAAAAAGCGTGTCGTTTTCATTTTTGCCGGACCTCTGCGCTTTCCACCCCTTACACACACACCGGCCAGCGTCCCTTTGCTCACGGACGAGCGCACCTGGGTCGATCTGACGAGTTCTAAATCTGATGTTGGGCTCGTTGAAAATGTGGGAAGGGCATAAAGGGGAGAAGAGGGGGGAGGGGGTCATATTGTAGGGCTTGGCGTATACGCTCAAGACCTCCACTGGGGCGCGCGGTGAACACCGACCAACTCCGTTTCTAAATTTATTTCCAGGCGGGCAGGGGGCGTTCGCAGAGGCGAGGGGAAGACCCCCGTGATGAGCTTGGTTGGGGTTGGGTGACGTCATGTTACCTGCTGCATTGTGACGATGGTGGCGGTGAAAGGGGAGGGTGAGGTGGTGCGGCGGGGTGTCAACACGGAGAGGGGAGGGCGCGGGACCATAGGCGGGAAGCACCCCGACAACACGCGCCGTGCCGTGCCGTGGCTGCAGTGCTGACGGAGACACGCGGACGCGCGCTGTAAATCCCCAAACGAGTTCGGACTGCTATCGACTTCGTCATCTGGTTCTGCTTGTGCTGCAGTGGCAGATGAGCGCGTGAGTGACGAGAGGAAAAGGGGGGGGGGCGGATCAGAGAGAAAGGGGTGGGAGGAGAATGACGGCTGACTGGACAACGCGTGTTATCGCAGTGCGCGAATATTAATGTCGTGTGACTCATGCCTCCCT
>NW_026272807.1:0-1209 GCF_000697945.3 Frankliniella occidentalis | reverse complement strand
TACAGGATCAGAGAACAACACAGAAGATATTTTTCCAAAGACGGGTACATTTTCCTCTATACTAAGGAGCACACACAATCCTCTCTGAAATGGTGCATTGAAGATTTTAACGCATGAGGCTAACCTACACACGTCATTCTGTGCAGGTACATCCAGATCATGGCAGTCAAAGTAATGGTCAACATTTGCAAAAATAGTTTGCTGTGAAGGGCCAGAAGTGACCTCAGGTATAAGGCCTCTTTTACTTATCAGCCTATGGCAGAATTTTAGCTGATTCTTGATTAAGACAGTGAGGGGTAAGTTGACCCTGCTATTTGTTGAGATAGCATAATCTTTTAACTCTCTGTGTTTAGACTCAAACCGCATACTCCACAGGTTAATAAGAGGACCAGCACTTAACATAATTGACGCATAATGTAACATTAGATGCTGCTTCGGCTTCAAAGGCTCATTAAACAGCCTGATGAAAGTTGCGTGGTGTTCTTGGATTAACACATCAACATAATTCTCAGTTCCACGAAGAAATGAGGGAGCAAACAGTACATCAAGCAGAGCTCTATGAGAAAGATAAAATTGCCAGTACACATCATTTTCTGGAACCAAATGACCTACAAACTCACCCAGGTAGCGAGCGAAACACAGCATTTCTGCAGCCGAGAAAGGGCAGCTATCAGCCTGCAACTTTTCACGTGTCAAAGTGCGCACAGGGGGTTTGTTTCCCTCTTCCAAACAACCATAATTAAATCCTTCTACTCTTGACATTAATTGTTCAAGATCAAAATAGGCCTGCTCGTAAATCATGCACCACAATATTCTTGAAATGCAGAACCACAAGTCCCCTTCACAAACATCATGTTGGAAATCACATGAAATATTTTTAGTGCAATGGTAATTAGGGACAGCATTCCACACACACACTCTTCATAAACCCCTGTGGTGTGAAAATCATTGGCTGCCACATCCAAAGCATAGTTATCAGGGGTCCGTATCTCTGCATTAGGCACAATTTGATACTGTAAAAAAGTCTTGTGTCCTTTACAAAATCGACAATAAAAGTTAGCTGAAAAACTTTTGGAGAAGCCGCAAATTTCATTTACTCCTTTGTTGTCTCCAAGAATGCAACACAAACAAAAGTATATCCTAAACACTCCATTTTCAGTAACAACTTCAATGCCCGGGTGCACAGCAACTGGCCGTCTGAAAAACTGA
>NW_026272806.1:0-1466 GCF_000697945.3 Frankliniella occidentalis | reverse complement strand
AAAATAAAAGAATTATTGTTAAAAAAATAGCACATGTGATTTGTTAAGTATTGTTTGTTGTTTTACTTTTTCGGGTCTGGACGCTGGACTGAACTTGATGTTACCCGGGCGTGGTGCAGCTTCGGCTCAGTTTTAGTAACTTGCACTGCTTTCTTTTCCAGGTACGTCATGGGAGTGGTCTCAGGCTGGCGGGCGCGGCAGGCGGTCTGGGCGCAGTCGCGGCGGAGGCGTGGACGCGGTGCACGTTGTCCTTCGGGCCGTGGCCGCGGGGGCCGCGGGCGCGCACCCCTGCCCCAATTGCAGCGCGGCGTACAGCCTCAAGCGCAATCTGCAGCGCCACCTGCGCCTGGAGTGCGGCCAGGAGCCTCGCTTCCAGTGCCCCGTGTGTGACTACCGCAGCAAGCGCCGGAACAATCTCCACAACCACGTCCTCCTCCGCCACCCCGACACGCCCCTGCCCGCGATGTGATCTAACTCTCTTGTTACAACTGAAATAAAAGAAAGAAAGAAGCAGAAATCGGCCATTGGCTGTATGGCCTCGCCCTCCCGGTCCCGGCATGCGTGTGTTGTAATGCCCCTGGCTGTGTGCTTGTGTGCGAGTGACTGTGTGAAACGTAGCCGTGGGCGGCGGCGGGGAAGCCTAGAGTCCGAGCTGCAGAACGAGGTAAGGGACCAGGTACTCGATCTCGTCCCGCCTGGCTCGCCCTGCCGCGCCTCGCCCCGTTGAAGTAGAAGTGCATGTCGCTGCCTGCGCCCCCCTCACCTCAGACTCTGTTGCTCACGCCGTGTCTCTGTTGCAGTGGGGCCGGTGCCGCTGTCTGCGTGGCTGGAGCAGATCCAGGGCCGCCGGGTGAAGGCCGACGTCGACGAGGGCGTGCCCGCGGCCATGGCGGTGCTCGCGGCCCGCGGCCCGCACCCCGACTCGCGCGTCGGCGGCGGCGCGCTGCTCGACGTGGACGGCATCATCAACCGCCTCAAGAGCAACATGCAGTCGTCCGTGCGCCGGCGCCAGGCCGAGCCGTCCTTCGACTGCAAGAACTGCGGCAAGAAGTACACGCTGAAGAACAACCTGCTGCGCCACACGCGCCTCGAGTGCGGCAAGGAGCCGCAGTTCCCCTGCCCCTTCTGCCCGCACCGCAGCAAGCGCAACGACCGGCTCATGCAGCACGTGTCCAGCCAGCACAAGGAGCAGCTGTACGCCGGCCGGGTCGAGATGCCCATCCTCCAGTGATCCGCGCTTCTATTACTCACAATTCCCCCCCCCCCTTTCTTTTTCTTTCTTCTGCGTATAATTTATTTTGTGTGTGGTGCACTCATCTATAATTTTTGTGTGTGCACAAACAATAGTGTTTTTTTTTTGTGTGTGTTGAAGTAGTCATAGTCCTTTGGTGTGATGGGCTTAATTTTATTATGATTCCACTTGATATGCACTCATACCAAAGATTTTAGAAATGTAACCACTGAGT
>NW_026272805.1:0-2329 GCF_000697945.3 Frankliniella occidentalis | reverse complement strand
TCCCCCGCGCGCGCCAAACAAGGGCAATGACTCGGAGGGATACAACTCACTCAATCCGACAACGAGGGTGTATGAGAAATGGCGGCATTGTCTCCCTGACCTTGGCGGGGCTCAGCAGGCGGCCGCGGCGCTGAGTTACGGCCGCCGCGGGCACCCCGATGCAGCGATACCTTTTTATCACACTTTGATTTACGCCCTCCTCTAAAAGGGGGACGCTGGTGGGGTACACCGAGTAGGCGAGGGGGTGCAGCAGGGGCGGGAGAGGGGGTAGCATTGCGGGTTGGTGTGGTGGAACGCAACGCCTAGAGTTGGAAATTTCCTAAATTTTCCGGAAAATCTACAATATTTCTTGAAAATTTCCGGAAAATAACGAAAAACTTCTAAAGTCTCGGAAATTTTCCGCGGCCACCCCTTAGCCCTGGGGCCTGGGGGTCTGGACCTGGACGAACGGCTCACGACTTCCCCCGGCCGTGGGCAGCGCCGACAACCCCACCCGTTGCAAAACGAACAGCGGAGAGATACAGTTGTAGTTGTGCGCGCGCACACAGCACGGCAGCGCGGAGCGCGGCGCCTTATCGGCGAGGGTCACGGGGTGGAGAAGTGCAGGGGAGGGGGGAAGGAGGTGCTGGACCAGCTGGACCAGAGCGAGAGCGACCAGCGCGTGTGCAAGAGTTGGCAACGACTCTTTTTGTAGTCCTGCCAGGACAGGTAGCCGCCCCCGGCCCGGCCCAGGGCGTGTGAGCGGCGGCCCGCCTCAGCTGAAGGGGAGCCTAATGTGTGTGTGTATTTGTTTGTGTCCGATAGGTGCTGGTAGCGGTGCTGGCGGCGGTGGCGCTCGCCGAGGACACCAAGCAGGCCGAGAAGAAGCAGGAGAAGAGGGGGCTGGTCGACATCGGCTACGGCTATGGCGGCGATCACGGGCTCAGCAGCCACAGCTACAGCAGCCTCGACCTGGGCGGCTACGGCGGCTACGGGCACGACCACGGCGCACACTCCCATTCTGAGAGCGTCAAGACCATCACCCTGACCAAGGAGCACCACGTGCCGTACCCCGTGCACCACGTCAAGCACATCCCCTACCCGGTCAAGGTGCCCGTCGACCGTCCCTACCCGGTGCACGTCGACAAGCCCTACCCCGTTCACGTCATCAAGAAGGTCCCCGTGCCGGTGCACGTCAAGGTCCCCCAGCCCTACCCGGTGCACGTCGAGAAGAAGGTCCCCTACCCCGTCAAGGTCCCCTACGATGTTCCCCGTGCCGTTCCCGTTGAGAAGCCCTACCCCGTGTACGTCACCAAGGAGGTGCCCGTTCCCGTCGAGAAGATCGTCCACGTCCCTGTCCACGTCCCCGTCGAGAGGCCCATCCCCGTGCACATTCCCGTCGAGAGGCCCGTCCCCTACCCCGTAGAGAAGCTCGTCCACGTGCCCGTGAAGGTGCCCGTCGACCGCCCCTACCCCGTCCACGTGCCCCAGCCCTACCCCGTGCACGTCGAGAAGGCTGTCCCCTACCCCGTCGAGAAGGCCGTGCCCTACCCGGTCCAGGTGCCCTACAAGGTGGCCGTGCCCCAGCCCTACCCTGTCAAGGTCGTCAAGGAAGTCCCGGTGCCCGTGCACATCGAGAAGCACCACGGCCACGGACACTACGACTACTAAGCAAGACTGTGATCACCCCTTCGCCATCACCATGTGATCGCCATCATCCTGTCATCGCCATCACCACCTCCACGCACCTCAACGACGTGAAACTCCCCTCTTTCACCGTGATAGCAAAGTAGGGAGTTTCGTTCCTTTCATCCACACCATCACGCACTTACTAAGAGTTACCATTCACTTCATCTTGTCTCTCTCTATCTCTCTCCTTCTCTTTTGTAATATTTTTCTTCAAGGGCAGCGCCACGCCACGCCATGCGAGGGCGCGGCGTAGTGCCGCACTGTACGTATTTAAGGACGAGAACGGGTGTAAATAAAATAAAAACAAACAAGTGAGACGACGCCAAACCAAAAAGAGTTGCCTGAATTTCCCATGCCTTTTGCCACCGGCTCCCTTTCAGCTCACACACAGCAGCTCGCAACTTTTGCACCGTGTTTTACACGTCGGAGAACACAAAACAACAAAAACATTGCAAGAGCCCCAAAAAGGAAAAATGGCGGCCCAATGCCTCCGTTTAATTGTTCCCACCGTAAGAATAACACGTGCTCACCGGGCACAACACACACACACACACACACCGGGTTCTCACAAAACCGTAGTTGAGCAAGCTGCTCACGCCCCGCCACCACGCGCCACCGGAGGCGCCGATGGATGTGGAAAAGGCAAAAAGCCTGGCCGCTG
>NW_026272804.1:0-1611 GCF_000697945.3 Frankliniella occidentalis | reverse complement strand
GGGTAGGCCGGGGTAGGCAAACCCGCCCGCACCTATGTCTTTTATGAAACACCGGGTACTTCTGTATCTCTACTGTCCTGTCCTGTATTTTACCAACCGGCAGCCACCCCTCCAGCTCGCCAGCAGTTCCCCTATGGAGTGTGGTACCCGCGAGCAGTGACCCGGCCGGCACGTGTGGCCCGGGCCTGAGCAGCCCCCGCCCGGCGCGGTCGGGTCGTGGACATAAGGTTGGGGTCGATAATGGTAATGAAACCGACCCGACAGACCCGACCGGCACCACAGAGCCGTCCCCGGCGGCCGCCCCTCTCTCCCGCCCCGAGTCCGGTGCGACTTCGGACTTGGGGGCGTTCGTTCCAGATGTGAGCGCGCCGTGTGCGGGGGTGGCTGCGCCCCCCCCCCGTCACTCACTCACACACACACACAATATCGCACATTCAGAAGAAGGGGAAGGGCGCGCGGACATCGACCCTTGCTTGGAGGGTGAATCATGTGGTGCAATCTCAAATCCCACCACCGCTTCCCGCCTCCTCGCGCGGCTCGGCACAACGCGGTGCTCCCCGGTGTGCGGCCCTGATAGCGCCGGTGATGGTGATGAGGGCGGCCAGCTCGAGGCCCAAGGCCCCGCCGCCGCGGCACCGGCCACCAACCGCGAGCGGTCGATCCGGCGCCTCATTCACTTGTAATCGGTCAGTTTGGCCGCGAGGCCACGAGAGCACCGGACCGGGCCGGGAGGGCGCTCCGCGGACACCACCCTGTGAGGGCTGGCCGTGGCCACGCTAACCGCCAATTACACGACGTTCGAGTGACATACTACTGCACTCCCGAGTAGGAGGGGATGTTCCCCCGCAAGGACATGTCACCCACAACCCACGCGCGTCTGGGGCAGGCAATACCCCGTCCCTCCCCTTCCACTTTCCCCGGCTTAGTCGAGCGGGGGTTGTCTTCCGCCCTTGCCTGCCAGAGACACCAGGAGGTATAAGGCCGTCACCGCGGAGACGCGCGAGTCACGACGACAAACGGGCTGTGGTTGAGCTCATGGGGCGAGTGCAGGGCAGGGCCCGGGAGTGCGGCGGCCGGCGGCGGCCTCTTACCTCACGCGTCCCCGCGGTGGGTGACGGCGCGGTGTCCAAGCTCATGCTACCCCTCGCACCACTGTCCTGCGCGCGCAACACGATGCGAGTATGCGTGTTCTCCGACTGCAACTGCGCGTTAAGCCCTGTCCAGTAGCACTTCCGCCAAGAGACTGGACTCGACCCGCCCCGGCTGACCTGACCCCTCCCTCCCCTCCTCCGCCGCCGGGCCCCGGGCCGGCCTCCACCAACGGGCCTCACGGGCCTTACCCCATCATCGGACGGTTTGTTGTCGCGTTTTACTCGCTGTCGTTGCCAGGCAACGCTTTGCGCGCCCGACCGCGCTCGCTCCGTCTTGGTCGCTAGCTACCTCACCGGCCCAGGCAACCCAGGCAACCAAGGAAGCACCTGTGGACCCAGTGGATGGGCAAACAAATAAGCAACTCGCACATGGCAAAATTTGGCAAATTTATTTTCAAAAAACAGGCCGGGCAAAATTCTTTGACACATTGTTGCCTTATTTCAAGAGATTCCTGCAATT
>NW_026272803.1:0-3878 GCF_000697945.3 Frankliniella occidentalis | reverse complement strand
TATGAGTATATTTAAATTAAATGCTGTAATCCATAGTCCAAACTGTTATTTTCTTGTCCCAAATATTTATCCATTCCAGAGTGCATCAGGTAACATGCTTCGCTCTGTTCTACACTAACGTATGTTTTGCCTGGGCTTGGCCGTGAGAGCAGCATGATTGCAGGACTAATTAGCACCTGGGGCCACGCGCCGCCGCCTCTTCACTGCCAGACTAACAGGAAAAACCGCGCTCGCTGACTCTTCATCACCCGAAAAACAACTAAATTTTCAGCACTAATTGAGGATCACTCACTTTTCATGCCAAAAATGGCACTGTGATTTTGGGCCGTCTGTAGAGAAAGGGCATGGAACACGTTTTCATGGGGAAGTCCCAGAGCAGAGAGAGGAGTATGGCACAGGTGGGTAGACCCCCCAGAAGACGTACAGCTGAGTGTAAAGTCACCGCTCTTTGACGCGCCCTACTGCACGGGGAGCAGCCCCAGGGACCCCACTGGGGGCGCGAGCGCGGCGCGCAGCTTTCTCCAGAAGACGCGCTGGCGGTCCGCGGGCGCCGTATCGCACCACTCCAGGTAGATCCTGGTGTTGAGCAGGTAGCGCAGCGTCGGGGTGAGCAGCGCGTCCTGCACGGCGCCCAGCCTGACGACGAGCAAGGCGTCCTCGGCGAGCAGCCGCTGGTGGTGCGCGATGTGCGCCTCCCACGCGCACCAGTGCGAGCGCGCGAACGCGGGGCTCACGACCAGGACGACGCGCCGGCTCGAGGCCACGCTGCTGAGCACGGCCTCGGTGATGGCCGCGCCCACCGTGAAGTCCCGCTCGTACACGCACAGCCGGAAGTGGGGCGCCTCGTTCTCCAGGGTCGTCACCATCAAGTGCACGAAGGCCTGCGGGCGAGACACTGTCATACTGAACCTGCCCCCCGCTGCGCGAGCGGGCCCCCCTGGAGCACCAACTTACCTGGTCCTCGTTGCTGTAGGACACGAACGCGTCGTACTGGAAGTTGGCGTGTGCCGCCAGCTCCCGGGCGCTGTCCCGGCGGCGCCCCGCGATTGTGTCCAGGTAGTAGCGCAGGTGGTGGCGGAGGCGGTAGGTGACGGCCGCCGAGCCCAGCAGCAGCAGGAAGAGGAGCCCCAGCAGCAGCCCCACCCACCACAGCGGGGCGGCCGCGTCGACCGGCCCGCACGCCGAGTGCGCCGTCGCCCACTGCAGGAACTCGTCGATGGTGCGGTTCCACCAGCGGTCCGGCGACAGGCACTTGTATCGACCGAGCTGAGCATGGGGACCAGGTATACATGACCGGCTTGGCGTATCTGGGCTTGAAATAGTTTGACTGGCGGCAAACTGGTTACCTTCGACGTGAGGGTGACGACGCCAGTGTCGCTCGTGAGCAGGCGCGCGCTGGCCGGCTGGTACAGGTCGCAGCCGCAGTGGAAGGTGTTGTCGGCGAGGTCCAGGAGGTCCACGCCCTCGGCCTCCTGCAGCATGGCGGCCGTGAGGTACGTAAGGCGGTTGCCCGCGACGCGCACCTCGCGCAGGTGCTCGTTGTTGTCGAACAGAGCGCTGCGCCATGGGCCGATGCGGTTCCGCGACACGTCGAGGCGCTCGAGCGCGCGCAGGGGCCGGAAGGCGGAGGAGCCGTCCAGGGTGAGGAGGTTGTTGTCCTGCAGGTCGAGCTGCTGCAGCGAGGACAGGTGGCGGAACGCGTCCGGGGCCAGGCTGCGCATGCCTTTTCCACCCCGGAAATTTCCAAAATTATATTTGCGTTATGTGGGACTTCCCCACCTCCCCCTACGACAGCAGACACTTACTGCAGCCCGCCAGGAGCAGGACCCGCAGCCCGCCGAGCCCTTGGAACAGTTCGGCCCGCAGGCTGTGGTACAGCGGGAACGGGTTGCCGCTGAGGTCCAGGCGCTCCAGGCGTTCCATGGGCAGGAAGAGGCCGTCGTCCAGCCTGAAGAGGGACGAGTTCCGCAACGTCAGCACCTGCAGGCGCACACAAAGATGCCAGTGAATGGCGCTCGACCCTAGTGCACCGTAATAAGGTCACGCCGCTGACCTGCAAGCTGCCGAGCCCCGCGAACGTCACGTTGGTCAGCCTGAACACGCGGTTGTACGACAGGTCGAGCGAGCGCAGGCGGCTCATGTTGCGGAAGGCAGACGAGGCCAGGTTGAAGTAGGGGGCCGCGCTGGCGGTCATGTTGAGGACGAGCAGGCGGTCGGAGAGGAAGCCGGGCCACAGACCGGGCAGCCTGTTGCCGCCGAGGTCCAGCTGCTCCAGATCCGGGACCACGTCGGCAGACAGCCCGCCGGGGAGGCCCTCCGTCAGGTCGACGTGGCTCAGGTCCAAACGCTGCAGCCCGGGCATGCGAGGCAGGGTGCCGTTGTGGAGGCGCGCCACCTCGTTGCCGTGCAGCACCAGCTCCTTCACCTCTGACCTGCGGACAGACACGCGCCCTGTAAGGACACAGCAAGCGTTTGGGGGGCGGGGGCGCGGGCAGGGGCGGGGGCCGGCGGCGTACCTCGCGATGCTCTGCAGAAGCTGGTGGAAGGGCCCATCGGGCTGGTCCCATGGCCTAGTTTGACTGGTGGTAGGCGGCGTGGGGTCGTCGAGTATCTGCGACTGAGACTCCTCTGTGGCCTCCGTCGTGGCGGAGGTGCTTATCCAAGAAGGGGAGTCCTCGGTCGTAACCCCGCTCTGGGGGTCTGGGCCGGCCGTAAGGCCAAAGGTACCAGAAGTGTTGAAGGCGGACGTGGGCCGGAGCGCCGGCCGCAGGCGCAGGCTCAGCGCCATGGAGCCGAGGTCGAGCTTCTGCAGCGCCACGCCGAGTGCGCCGAGGTGGTCCAGGGCGGCGGCCAGCTGGCCGGCATCCAGGTGGTTGTCGTTGAGGTTCAGGTCGGCGAGGCGGTGCAGCGGCGCGAGCCCCTCGGGGTGCAGCGCGCCCAGGTCGCACTCGGCCAGGCTCAGCACCTCGAGGGAAGTCCCGGCCATCGGTCGGAAGTCCGGGGCCTCCACCGCGCGCAGCGCGTTGTCGTCCAGGTTGAGGACGACGAGGCTCGGCAGGGTGCGGACGGCGAGCGCGGGCGTCACGTCGCCGAGGCGGAGGAAGCCGTTGCGCATGAGGTAGAGCTCGCGCAGCGCCGTGAGCCCCTCCAGCGCGCCCGGCTCGAGGTGCCGGAGGCGCGGGAGGAAGGACAGGCTGAGGTTGAGCAGCAGCGACATGCCGCGGAACGCGCCGGGCTCCACGCGCACCATGGCGCGGCTGTTGTCCACGGCCAGCTCGGTGAGGTGCTGCAGCAGCCGCAGGTCGCCGACGGACAGCCGCGCGATGCTCGTGGCCCGCACCTGCAGCACGGCCTCCCCGAAGTACGTCCGCACCTGGAGCACAGCGCGGTAGGTCATATCGGTGCGTTCGGCCCGAAATCAAGCAGCTGAAAAACTAGACATTTTGCCATGACGACCTTTTCGTGCGGTGCGACTCACCGTCACGTTGCTGGGGAAGCGCGTGCAGCTGACGTGGTCGAAGCAGAGGACGTGCCCTTCCGGTGCGGCCTTCTTGCAGGAGCAGCCACTCAGCGGGTCGTGGACGATGGCCCAGCGGGCGTCCTCCACGCCCACGTTGGGGTCGCGGCCGCCGGCCACCGGCGCAGCGTGCTTGGCGGCGGCCAGCCCCAGTAGCAGCACCAGCCACATGATGTCCGGCCTCTGCCCCCCGCGACGGACATCGTCAGCCCCGCGGCGCACAGCGCGCTGTCGTCGCTCCGGGTCCGCTGCTCCGCCGTCGCCGACTCACCGCTCGGCCTGGAAGCTGATTAATCTGAGATTTTTACGTCCGCGTCAAATCTGAGATGAGCGAGGTGTTCTTGTTGTGTACCCCCCCCCC
>NW_026272802.1:0-1119 GCF_000697945.3 Frankliniella occidentalis | reverse complement strand
CCCTCCACCCCCAACCATCCACCGTCCGTCCCGCGCCCGAGCCCTGCCCGACCCGCGCGCGTCCGACTTTGAATGTCAGCCAGCAGGGGAGCCAACGATGTCGGCGCGCAAATTAACTGAGTGTTGAGTGCCGTCCGTGTTGCTTGTCGGTCTAATAGGATTTCACTGGTCCCCCGAGGGGGCGGCGCGGGCCGGCGCGGGTGTGCCCGTCCAGCCAGCCGCGAGGCGCGAGAGCGCGCCAGCTCTGTCAATGGCGTCATTGTCGACCAGATTTTGACGACGGTCCCCTACACACCGGCTAGCCATATGCCGCCACTTAATCCGCAGAGGCGGGCTGGGCAGGCATGCGTTCTGCTGTTCTGCTATGGTCACTCGCGCGTCGCTCTGCCTCTCGCGGGTATGCTTAGCCCCTTAGCCCCCACTGCAGCTCCCACTAGGTTGGCGTCCACCAAACGAAGGGTAATTTGGCAATGTCCTAGCAGTCACGTTTCCTCGTCGAAACTCCGCGGGTCTCCCTCGACTCTTTTATTTCCCCGGCCTACAGTCACCGCGGTGCCACGCCACCCGACGCCCACCGCGCCCCGCACGCGTGGGGTGACCTGTGACCTCACTCCACCCCGCCAGGTCGCAGGCCGTGGCGCGGCCGTCGTACAGCTGCCGGCCGCCCTACGGCGCCCTGCGGCTGACGCGGCCCTAGTCCCGTTGCATGTCAATGCGACACTAATGTCCTCCGCTGGGAAATGGCAGGTCCTCGTCGTTGAGCCACGCCTTTCCTCGCCCCGGCCACGACCCCGCGCCCCGCGTCCCGCTCCCCCTCTCAGCGCGGCAGGGAGGGCCTCTTGGTTCGCGCATCTCCAACAGAGCGACCCGCATATAGCCCTCGGCGCGTAGGCTACGGAGCCACTTTAATCACGATGCTGGTAAATCATCCGACTGGTAGCAGGTAGTCCCAACCGACCATCGGGCACGGACACGGCCCCCCCGTTTTGCGGGCGAATATTTTGTCCAATGCTTCTGTATGCGAATCAAACCACGCAATCACGCGGCTGCCCTCCGTGCAAACAGCAATCAGCGTGAGCTGGGCGACCAATCGGGACGAGGGCAGCGAAATAAGGGAGG
>NW_026272801.1:0-2879 GCF_000697945.3 Frankliniella occidentalis | reverse complement strand
AATGGAGAAAACAAAGTCGGCCGCGCCTCCACAATGAACGCAAGGCAGCGGGGCGGCACGAAATTTATTCGAGTTTTGCTACTCTGCCGCGGAGAGAGGCAAAGGCAGAGGAGGCTGAAACGCCGAATCGTTTTGCAGTGTGACGCCACGTCACGCGTCTGCCGGACCGCCCGCCCGCCCTTCACCTACCATGCCATAGCGTATCGCGCACCAAGTTCCATAAATTATGGACATGTTCCGGATTCGTGTATCCGTTAACGACGTTGGGTCGGTCGGCTCGTCGGCAGCCAGCCTGAGCAGAGCAGACGCCCCCCACCCCTTTCCCCCACCTCTTTGCCCGTCGCCGCCCCTTACTATGGAAAATATGTTTGTACATGTGTACGACATATTTTGTAATTTGCCATTTACAAAACGAGTGTCAGTCGTACGCATGTACAAACCTCCCACTTTTGCTCGTTCTTCGACTCCCAATCGGTACGTATACCCTATAGGCCTTCTAATTTCACAGTTTCAAATTGTAATTGTACGACATTGAAAATTTCCCTGTGCCCTGTGTGAAAAGTTATCCTTGTGCCGCCGGCGGTGAGTCTGAGTCTACAAGGCGGCGGCTGGGGTCTCGTCCACGCCCCACTGTCACTCACCGTGTTCCTAGGCCGTTTTAAACGTTGCTGCCCCTCCCCTCGCTATCCAGACGACTTCATCAATTTCTAGCCCGTGGCCGCCCGTGGCTATCTTTGTTGTTTTGTATGAAGAAAGAAAAATGGAAACAAAATTGTACTTTGCCTCCCCCTCCTTCTCTGTATCTCTGTATATCTGCCTCTCTCTTCTCTCTTCCTCGCTCAGCCCTAGCTACGGCTTCTTTTGGCCGCCCTTTGTCACGGCCTCCGTTTTCTCAAAGCCATGCGCCGTTGTCACTTTTTAACGAAATCAGCTGCTAATTGAACATCCCCTCGGGCTGCACGAACAACAAGTGACCGGGAGATTATTTTCTTCGTCATTCATCCATAAGCCCTCGCAACATCGCACGCGTCTTTCATCGCCGTCGTGTTTTTATTCTCCTGTTAGCGCGCAATTCACTTTTTTTAAAATCCTCGTAAATAAAATGCGGCGGCACTGTGAGAAATTCTTGTAAGAGTCACAGGAAAGTTTATCCATGCTTTGTGTTGTAAAATTATAATTCAAATTGTAAAATTACATACACTATGTATTACAATGGGACGTCGTAAAACATTTTGTTAACAAGAATTCAAATTATGTAAATTTGGAAGGATATTTTTCACAGTGCTGCCGTGGAAATTTATCATGCCGTTAAGGGGCGCTGCGCGGCCCTTCTCTTTGCTCCTGATTACGGGGAGCGACTCGGCGAGGTGAGACCCAACGTAGACGGAATCCGAAATCCGCCTTAACCTCATCTCGAGACGAGCATGTGAGGAAAGGGGAGGGGGTGTCGGTGTGGGGGCACGGGTAGGAAAGGGTGCTGCGCGGGGTGCAAGAACCTCGAGCGAACCATAGCATAGCGGTCGGGAGAGAGAGGAGGGTCACAAAGAAGAACACGACGAGAATGACCGCGTGAAAGGAAAATGAGAAAAAAGTGGATAGGGAGAGATGGGGGGGAGCGAGCAAGGATGAGAGGAGGTGCACGCGCCGAGTAAATCGCACTGGCTTCATCTCTCGCGCATTCTTATTCTCTCTCCCTCATCTCTCTCTCTCTCTCTCTCTCTCTCTCTCTCTCTCTCTCTCTCTCTCTCTCTCTCTCTCTCTCTCTCTCTCTCTCTTTCTCTCCCCTTCTCTCTTTGGTGGCGATACGGCGGGGAATGGAAGGAAAACACGGGCGTCCTTCCCTCCTCCGCCCCGGCCAGGGCCGGCCCCCTTCCCGCTGCCCGCCCAGGGGATCCGCGCTGCTCCGCCGAGAGGAGCAGGGGTGAGGGGTAGGGGGGAGGTCTTGCTCACGGCCCGTGTAACGAGTCTGTCCGCGTTACGTAACAGGGCGGGGCACTTGTTGGCCGGGCGGGCGAGCTGGCCGCACGCAGTAGCAGTAGCAGCAGGGTCAGTTACTCTTCTTTTATGCTGCAGTAAAACATACGCACATTCATGCGGCAGCTCTATTTGCCGCGGGCGCCCCGACGGCGACTGCAGCGGAGCAATAGGACGGACGGCATGGCCGTGTGTGCAGGCGCGCCACGGCAATCGACAGACCGGAGGGGAAGAGAAGGGGGGCAGGGCCGCTGAAGGGGATGAGACAATCGGATCCAGGAAATGGATAGACTTCCTCCCCCAGCTGCTGCTGCTGCTGCTGCTGCTGCTGCTGCTGCTGCCGCCGTCGCTGCCGCCGTGGGGCTTGGGCGAGGCGATCCTGAGGGGCTAGCAGCTCCAGCTCCAGGCCGGCGGCGAGCTCGGCGGAGTCGAGCGGGGGTCAGCGCCTGGGGTCGTCGGAGCGGACGGAGGTCGTCCGAGTGGGCCGCTAGGCCAGACGGTTCCGCGGAGAGGGAGTGAGTTGCCCTCTGGCGCCGTCTGTTCTGTAACTCTCGACAACGAAACGCGTGGAAATGAAACGCGCATCTCGGCGAAGCCTGTTACGCGAGACTAGCGGTAAACGTCTTCATCCTAGTTTATTTTTTTGTGCGTGTGTGTTGTGTGGCGCTGCAGGAGGCGCTTACCCGCGCTGTTCCCCCGCACGTCATCCGTATGTCTATCCGGTAGTAAAACGGGAAGTAGTAAATCTCCAAGGATCTCCCTCCCTCTTCCTCTCTCGCCCTCTCTCTCTCTCTCTCCCTCCCGTTTGCCCGCCCCGACGACCCCAAGCCGAAGGCCCCACCTCGCGCGACGCCCCTTCCGCCAATTCTCTCTCTCACTCTCCTGTCGCGTGGCCGCGGGGCTTG
>NW_026272800.1:0-1505 GCF_000697945.3 Frankliniella occidentalis | reverse complement strand
GTTGTGGTTCCAGTTAGTTGTGTTCTCTGCGTGTTGAGAGATGTCTCTTTGCCGGGGTGCAGCACCAACGCCGTAATGGAGGTGGTACTCATGCTAACCACTTCCTTGTTCCTGCTTATCAGTCCACTGACCCATCCGCTACCGCCACCTTAGGTTAAACGATCTCTCAAGCTCAATAGACTTTCGCCACTGAGGCTAACACCATTCTCCGAGGGTTCCTTTATTTTTCTGCTCTTGCTTAACTTATCATGATTTTCTCTTATTTTTTTCAGTTTTTCCCGATTTTTTCTGATTTTTTTTTCTTGGTTTGTTTTCTGGTAATTTTTTGGAGAGTGTAATTACTCCGATTGTTATTTTATTGAAGTACGCCTCACTAATCAATCCCCCGTAAGAATGTGGTCGGCATGTTGTGAGTGTACTGCGGCAGGGCACCATACTTGAGTGATGCGAGCGGGGGGGGGGGGGGGGGGGGGTGTTTAGCGTGTTTAGCATGTGTCCACCCGCCACACCCGCCTCACCCGCCCGCCGCATAATTGCGCATGCAGACCTCCGTCAGTCTGTCTGCAAGTCAAAAACCTCAGCTGATCGGGTCGGGGTTTGCATGCGATCTGGTTGAGTTTTGTTGAGGGGAGGGATGGGGGGAGGGGGACTTCTGATTGAGTGCCCCGGTCCTTACAGGGTACCCCGTCCGCGGGGTGTGCGTCAACCACAGCCCTCGGGCGAACATTACTCGGCCCGCCGAGAACGCGGTTGAGGACACAACAACAAGAGACTGACTCTTTGTACCTGCTCGCTGCGTGACCTCATTCTGGTCACATGTGTGTGGCAGTCATGTAATGTTGCCCGGGGGTACTTACTCCTCGGTCCGCGGCGGACAGAATATGACCTCCTCGCGCTGGCGTTCGAATAATATATCATTTAGGCCCCTCGTTACCGCATCTTCTTTTGTTGGCCGCCGGGGGGTGCCTCGACCTCGACACCGTTGCTCCGGTTACATCACGGACGCACCGGTGCGCCGGCCCGGCCCGGCCCGTCTGGAGCTTGTCCAGCAGAGGTGTGCGCTGCGTCCATCCCTCAAAACGGTTTAGTTCCGTCGCCCGCATTGCAACACGCCGCCACACCCGAGCGCAGCAGCGGCAGCAATCTGTCAAAACGGGTCCGAAACGGGAAAATTTTACATTCGGGTAGAGTAGCCACTATGGACTACCTTTAAAAAAGGGAGGGGGGGGCCTTCGCTCTCCAGCAGCTCCAGCTATAGAGCTCCGAGATGTAGGAAGTGGCGCGCGAATGGTCTGCAGGCGAGGCTGGCGCTGCTAATGCTGCATGCTGGCGTTACGTCCTCATTGTTGACTGCAACAACTGCATTATTACAGTGTGGATGCTCGCTGGGGATGACTGCAGATTTATAACGAAGGCAACCCACTACGGTGCAACGGCTATGCCTGCCACAGAACCCGACGCCGCGCATCTTCATACGCCCCTGGCACCGTTCTGTTGGCGCGGCA
>NW_026272799.1:0-1126 GCF_000697945.3 Frankliniella occidentalis | reverse complement strand
GTGTACTCTGATGACGAATTTTCTTCTTATTCGATTCATGCTACAAATAGTACCAAAAAGTCTTGGAAAAACCTTATTACTAGCCCAAAAATCACAACTCTCCCTTATTTTAAAAATATAGCAGCGAAAAAATCATAAAAGTCAAATAAATTTGATCAAAAAGTCAAAAAAAAGTCAAATAAAAGTACAAAAAAGTCAAAAAAAGTCAAAAAGTCACGGCCCAAAAAAATCGACTAAAAGTAGGTGTACGCCCAGAATCGGAGTGATGTACCCCTCGACAACAACACAACACTAACCTGCTCGCTGATCGAGAGGGGGGAGGTGGCCCTTTCGAGTGCTCCAGACAGCGACGAGGAATGCAGCTAAATTATGATTTTTATCGAGCCGTAATCAGAATCTTGTCACAATCACGCATCGTCCGTGCAGACGGCGTGTTGGTCGCGTCGCGGACACAAACTGACACTGACTGGCGGGCCGGCGTGTGCGACGCACAACACTAGGCAGACGACGCGAGACTGGCGGCTGCTGGCGGCCCGGCAATGCAAATATGGCAACATGGTGATGGCGTTTGAGGCCGGGGGCGACAGGTACCTGAAACTTCGGCCCCCCACACTCGAGCCACGGCGAAAGGAAGGGAGTGCTAGTGCTCCCCTTCAAATTCGTCGGAAATCCTCCCAGCGGAGTTCCCCGACGTCCATCGGCCGTCTCGGGAACTCCCCCTCGTAGCACCCAGCGCCGGCCGCAGGGGGACTCATGCAGCTCTGTTGGATGAGGAGTCGATGAGAGAAATCCACTGCCCGACTCACTTATCGCAAGGTCGCTGTATAATGCAAACGCCTCTCTCGCTCTCGCGTCAAGTGAATCGACAGAGGGTTTGGGAACGTGGCCGTCACTACACCCCTTCCTTCCGTCTAGTAGTCGTGGTTCAACCGAGGGAGAGGAATAGTGGGTAGACCACACGTTCCTGATTGGTCGAGTGTTTGTTGCTGTTAGATCATCCCTGAAGTGGGAGGGGCCGTTATGGTGGATTTAGCCACACTATAGTCACACCAGCTTAAGGCCGCGACTGAAAAGGCACAGGCCTTGACTAGAGCATGGAATCGAGTCACCGAGCATTCGCCCCCCC
>NW_026272798.1:0-5964 GCF_000697945.3 Frankliniella occidentalis | reverse complement strand
TTTTTTCCCTCTCTCAGGTAAACCGCCAGTTTACTACACAACTTGTAGGTCAAACGTCACACCGAGCGCTCAGGGTCCAGTGGCCGCCCTTTCGAGTCTCCAGCCCTACAGAGCATACTCCCAAGCGTCGTATTGGCGAGTTTTCTATAAATTTTTGAGGAAGTATCTTTCGATATATATAGAGGACATCATGTTTGACACAATTCATAATTCAAATCCAACAGGCGGACACATTTTTTTCAACGGTGGGAATTACTGCCTACCGTTTGACTTTCCCACCCTTCCAACGAAAGAACGGCATGTAGTCTGCTGAAAGAGTGCGACCGTCTCACTGTTTGATTTTTCGCGGTTATTTCGCGCGCTCCCGTGCTAACCACGACCCGGCGCCACCGCCCTTGTCGGCCGCTTGCATTCCCAGACGACGTGGTGTAACGTTTTTTGAGCCATTCGGTTTGCGACTATTGCAAGCAGGATCGCGGCATTCCCTGCTTCCCCTGCTTATGCGTTGCGTGCAGGGCGGCCCGGTTAGTATTCGAGAGGGGCGTGGCGCGGCGGCGCTTTGCGTGAGGGACTGTCGCCACGTTATCGCGCGCCTCGGCCGACCCGGGGCCTAACGACTGATGCAAATTAAAGTTACGTTTTTCAGCCGAAACTGGCGTACCTGCGGGCCGTGTGGGTGCACGGGGCGTCTCCGCGTGTGACCGCTGCTGGAGTGTCTCTCTAGCGGCAGAGACTGCCCTGGAGCGGCCTGTCGCGGCGCGCCAGTGCTCCTCCTGACGGACACGCCCCGCCCTCCTGGTCACCACTGACGACCGTTCGCTCCCCGCCGGGTCCCGATGCGGCGATAGGCTGCATTTCAATTAGCCCTCCGTCTATCTGTTAAAATGTCGTCGATCAGATAAGCTCGGGCTCCTGATCGATCGTTCCCCGTCGCCAATCTGTTCGGCTGCGCTTGATGGAGCCCGACACTCACCTGCCACCGCTGTGGAGAGCGCGCGGCCGCCGGCAGCCCTTTCCCCTTACACTGCAAACGACGATGACCGGATAATGACCATGTGATGATGGTGGTGGCGCAGATCTGAGAAAGTTTTCGTTGGCCGGGCTTGGAATGCAATAAGGAAGGATCCCGTCCCCTCTTTCCTTGCTAATCTGTGTTTGGCCATCTCACTGAAATACTATCCGGGCGTTATCGCTGCTGTGTGTGAGGTCGCCCTGCGATTGACTGTTTTCTTGATATGCCATGTTGGTTCAGCATCAGATGACCCCGAGTGAAGCGATTGGGGGTTGAAGAAGAGAGATCTGGGGGCGAAAGGGGAAGAGACGGGAAGGGAGGGGGTAGGAAGTCCCCCTCCCCCCACAGGCAACGCAGGGCCGCCTCCATTGTTTGCATGCCGGCCGTATTATGAACAATCTCGACTGAGCAGCTAACCTTTTCTCCCATATGAATGTCGCCCGCCACTGTTGGGCTCGCGGGGTAGATCACAAGAGAGATAAAATCCCCCGTAATTACTGTGTGCTCTTTCTATTATCAGCGCGCGCTGGGATTCTTTTTTTATCGGGAGGATTTTCTCTTGTAACGCTGCCACCGGGGGTGGCAGTCGGGCACAGAGATTACAAGCCTGCCTCACGCGGCTCCGGCCCCCGGCCCGGCGACTATAATGCAAAGTTTGGAAAATGTTAAAATGAATCCCGCGCGCGCAAGTTAGACGAGTGGTAATTTATAGTTGGGGGCTGCGGGATCGAAAATGTCCCCGGGGTGACTTGATAAGCGGGCCAAGGTGGCCAGATAACATCTTAAGTGTTTCCCCCGCGTTCAACTTTAACCGCCGGCAAGGCCCGGGACGGGCTGCTGCGGCGGCCTTGGCAAGGGCGCGAGGGCGGCAGCGGAGACCCGGCCGGGGCGGGGACGCTGTGGTCCTTGCTTCCTAGCACCGCGCGCGCGCACCTGACAACCCGAACGCGCAAGCTCCCAGATTAAATAAATAATTGCCAGTTTGGCAGCAGCTGCATGAATTAGAGATGCGGTGAACTGGCAGTCTCTCTCTCGCTCTCTCTCTCTCTCTCTCTCTCGCCACCGTTCCCACCCCCACCCCCTTCCCGCGTCCTCTTTACCCTTCGCGGCCTTTACATGCACTAGTTATTATTTTGAAAATACGTTGCAGTATACTTGACTGGGCTAACCGCGACCGCGAGGATACTTTGGCCCAAGGTTCTTCTTTAGGACAGAATAGATGCGCTCGCAACCTGGTGCTCTCGCACTCTTAACCGCGTCAAACGTCATACTTTTCAAGTGCAGTTTCCTGGAAAACACACTTGTCCTTGTCTCGGCTTGCGCGCTGCTGACATATGCACATTGCATCCGTAGTGCCCTATGCACATTCCAGTAAGCGTTTTGTTGTGCAACGTCCGCTGCCATTCATCACGTACGCGCATGTGTGTGTTGGGGGGGGGTGAGCCGTACGTGGACACACGGGACGCATGGCTTAGGCGTTTGACGTATCTCTCGACGCGAACACAATGCGCAATCCGACGTTTATTCGCGAGTTGTCTTCGCGTTAAATGCCTCTGGCAGCTCGTCTCCGCCACACGCCCGCGATGGAGCCTGCTCGCGCGCGCTATATGCTACCGGGCGGAGGCTGCCTTCAGCCAGCAGCTTTGCGCCGCGCGCTCACATTTGACCAAGCGCGAACAACCCGACACGCATGTATGTAAATTCTCCCTTTTTCGCTCGTTGTCCACCAACTCTTTATTTTTCGCAATCGCCCTTTCTCCCCTGAGCGCGGCTGGTGACGAAAATGAAATATGGTGTGGCCGCTGCTGCTCTGTTTGTTGACGGTGTGCCGCTGCCGGGCACCGCGCGCCGCCGGTCAGCCGCTGGCTGTACCGCGCTGTGTTTTCAGTCCCGCCTCTTCCACCCCCGTTTTGAATTATTGCCGTCTGTGTGTTTCGCGCTGATCCCGCCGCTGCTGACTTTCCGCAGCTTCTGCCGCCTGCAATATTCAGGTTTACACCGGCTGGCGGCGCTGTGTGGCCGCGCCGTGCCCCCTGCAGCAGCAGAAGCAGCGTATGTGTTGCGGCCGTCAGTGCGTGTCTCGTTATATGCCTACGCCATTGGCCCTAATTCACTGAAACTGTCAGTCCGAGCACCAGCAGCAGGGCCCGTGTCCCAGCGGGGAGTTGTCGTTAATGCGTCGTGATGTTCAGAGTGGCGCGAGCGAGGTGCCGTCAGTGCGAGTGGATACAGATACCCGGGACTTGTCATTCGCCAATAACTAGCCGCCTCACCCTCTCACCCTCCCACCCCTCTCTCCCGTCCAGCCGGCTTACCATCCACTTTCTCTTCACCTTCCATACCCTACCCCTGCTGCTCACGGTACTGAGACGAGTTGAACCCCCTTTTCGCAGCCTCTCTCTCTCTCTCCCTCCTCCTCTCCCCTCCTCCCCCTGTGTGTGTGTGTGTGTGTGTGTGTGTGTGTCTGGGCGCGCCTAACCGTTTTGTGAATGCCTAACGACGCCGGCTTTTTAATTTTAATCTCTGTGCCTTGCAGCCCAAGACCACTTTTCTAAACAGCAGCGGCGGTGGATGTGATGTCACATTCGTTAGATGTTTATACGCGTGCGTGCGCTCCTTCTCCAGTTTTAATAGAGTTGCCACGATGGGCGTAAATGTTTCAGTCCCCACCCCTTTCAAATTTTTATGATTATTTTTTGCATTGCGCGAGGGGTGGGGAGGGGGCACCGAGGCTGCAGAGGAAGGCTGCAAGCAGGGCCGGGGTCCAGTGACTGAGTTTTTGACGTGGAGTTCCTCTTCTCCTCTGTCTGCTTCTGGGATCGGATCATCAGCAAATGGGAAGCGCCCTACCACCGCCAATTTCTGTGTGAACGTTGCCAGGAGTTTTATAAACTTGGATGAAATTCGTGGATCTTTTTCACATGAAAGCAGCGATCGGGAAAGTTTGGCGCGAGCGCGCGCGCGCTCTGGCGGCGGGCGACTCGGGACCCTGCGATGATCCGCGCCGTAAAAGTAATCAAGTTTTCAAAGAAGAGTTTGGGTGGGGTTTGCGCACTACTACACTTTGGTCCTGATCCCGTTCCAGTCGTTCGGCCCCCGTGCCCGGCTCGGCTCGGCTCCCGAGTCACGTGACGGTCGTCGTAAAAGATAAAGTGCGTCTCGTGATGTGCGACTAGGCGTGATAAACGGAGCAGAAATGCCGGAATTATTTTCTCGCGCTGTCGTTTTGATGTCGCGAAAACGGCCGTAATGTGGATGTGAATGTTTGGCATGACTTGGCGCTGCTGGCGGGGCGGTGCTGCGCTGCGGGTCGCTGCCAGGCAACCCCGTCGCTGTGCGCCCGAATTTCAGACGGTTTATGGCAGTGCGGAAATTGGGATGGGCGGATGCCTGCTTTCTTGGCGTTCGCGGAGCCTGGATTCGACCAGAGCCGCCAATATGCATCGGCGGGATATGAACACTCCCTGCGCCGTGAAGAGAAGGAAGTAAAAGGAGTAAAAGCGACCTTCTCGCGGATGGGGTAGCCGACCCCGCCGTGCCTGGCCCTTTCGCGCCAAATTTCCTACCAGCGTCATGGGAAAGAATTTTCATCGCTGTGCCGAGAAATACCATCTGGCAACACTGGGTATATTGTTTATGGTTCAACCTTCTCCCTCTGCTCCCTATATTCGAAGGGAGTGTGCCCAGGCGCCGGGCTCACCCCTTTTATACCCCCTTTCTCCCCCGTTACCCCACACATATTTCCAACTTGGCTGCCGCGCCTGGCCCGGGCCGCTGGCTTTGGTGATCGCGTCAAAGAGGAAGCAAATCGTAAAATCTGTTGGAGAGGCCTGGCGTTGATCTGAAGCAGAGCGGGTCATTAGAGGGTGGGGTGCGCGGGGCCGCCGCGCCTGCCTGTGTCGCGCACTAAAACTGTTCCGCCAAACTTAGAGGGCTTAAGTTTTCTTGCGTGGCGATGCAGCAGCCCCTCGCCGCCGCTCTGCATTTCCCAAAGGCAGCCGCCGATGTTGTGCAGGACGCTGGCCTGGGGAGCGTCAGGGTGCCGACAGCCAGCTTTACGATATCAGAGGCGCGGCGGGCGCTGGAGTGTGGTGCCGCGGCCGCGAGCCTGACTGAAAAACGAAAGTAAAATAAGTTGGCTCCGCGCCGCCGCTAAACGAAGTAATAAAGGGTTAACTTTTTCCGTCTTCTTATCACTGCCATTCCTCTCGGTTCAACTCGCGGGCGCGCGGCGCGTTTCGTTGAAATCATATTTTAGGCCGGTCCCGTCGCATTATCAGTGCATCGGGAAGACGGCAGGAGAAGAACGGCCTAAAACAATGAGTTTTGTGTGTCTTTATTGTTTATCATGTTTGTCCCTGATTTACCGCGCGCGGAGCGTTGGTGAGACGATCAGATCGGATCACGGGCCCTGCTGCTCACCGCACAGCGCGCAGTATTTCATCTCGTGAGACGCCGAGGAAGGCCTGCTGCGCCACTGCTGCGTTTGACTCTTGCCGCGCTCGGGTCGCTCAAAGAGATCTGATGTGCGACCAAGTGACGTGCGCCCCGAACGGGTCGTCAGGCACGGCTGTCGTGCAAGGACGCCGACGGTCACGGCCCTTGTGCGTCCTCCCCACGACGATGATGTGCCTCGCGACGCCCGCCATGGCGTTCGCTCTGGAAATTCCAGACGATAGCGGATCTAAAACCGCCGCGTCGCCGCCCACTCCTCGCCCGTCGAGTTTTAATGCGTGTAGAAAGATTTTTATGTCCCCACTTGGCGCGTACCGATCAGGTGGCATGATTTCTCGGAATACTCTGAGTCCTTCGGCGGCGAGGTGCTGCAGCGGGGCGGGGTGCGGTGCGCCGGGGTTTGGGTAATATTTACGGCCGTGGGTGGGTGCGGGGCGGAGACGGGCGTAAGTCACACGCAGATCGGAGGGCCGTTTTGTTGAAACCCGAGAGTGGGG
>NW_026272797.1:0-5321 GCF_000697945.3 Frankliniella occidentalis | reverse complement strand
AGAGAGAGAGAGAGAGAGAGAGAGAGAGAGAGAGAGAGAAGGGGGGTGGGGTGCGGGTAGGTGCCCCGCGTGCTGAGAACGCGCCTCGAGCTCTTACTAACGAACGCCGATGATTCCACTTCATTGCTGCTCGTGGCGAGCGTGACGAGGTGCAACTCGAGCTTAACCTGTGCGTGCAGCCCACACAGGCCTACGGGCTGGACAGCTACCTGTTTCATATTATTTGGAAATGGGAGGACGTGAAAAAATTTAAAAACAAAGCAAACGGTATAAGGCGGGGAAAAGAAACACATTCGGCGGAATAATAAGGTTTTTCTTTCGCTCAACGAAATTATTCGCACGTCACCTCACCCCCTCACCTCCTTAATCGAAACTCATCTTTTACAATTTCAGCAACACTTGATATCCTGACCTGCATCTGGCACGAAAATACTGACAGCAAAACTGAGCTTTAGGCAGCTGTCGCAGAGTTCACAGGGTGGCCTCAGGCCGCACGACTAGAAAGTGTCGACGCGCTCCTCGCGGGCACAGGACGCCGGCGTGGAGGATGCGAGCGTGCCGGAAGGCAGGCGGCGGCGAAGTTTCGATGCTTCGTGACCCATATAAAGGGGCGAGAAAAACTCTGGCAATAAAGTGTCGTCATGCAACTCGGTGTGAGCTGCGGGCACGAGCCGACGACGGTGTGCGGCGTCCTGACGTCACCGGTATAGGGCCGAGAGCGGGCCTAGACGACAACAGCCCCGGCCCACACAGCCCTGTCTAGCTGTTGTCTGTCTGTTGTCTTCTGTTGTTTGTCTGTTGCATGTCTGTCGTATGTCTGCTGTCTGTTGGCTGTCTGTCTGTTGTCTGTCGGTTGTCTGTCTTCGCTCCGTGTCCACAAATGCTGAATAGCCCGCTCCCAACGCGTTGTTTCCACGACACGTGTCGAACACATCACACACACACTCACTCGCGGCGCCCGATGAATACAACATCATCATCGCTCTCTGCGCCGCTCCTTGACGGGGTGGTTTCTGTGTACAAGTTTGAGGAGTCGGCGGCAGCCGCTGCAACCGCGGCAGCAGAGGTTTGGCGCTGAGGCGCGCAACATTCAAGTTTGAATAGCGCCGCCTTGGCTCGTGGCACCGCACCGCACGCACTGCCGACAGGGGGTTGGGCCGTACCACACCCCCTCACTGGAGCACTGAGGCACGTTCCACCTCGCGGGGGGCCCAGTGTAAGTGTATTGTACTGTGTATGAGGGAGAGAGAGTGGAAGAGACAGACAGGCAGGCAGGCAGACAGGCATACACGCAGACAGACAGACAGACAGACAGGCAGACAGACAGGGGAGGGAGATCGGTTTGGGGATAGGGGGGACCCTTACTCCTTAGTAGAGTGAGCGCAAAGTGCATCAAATGAGTCAGAATAGCTCTGGAGGAAATCACTTGCGAAATAGTTCGTACACCATTCACCGAAATAATTCGAAATAAAGGCGAAATAGAGAGAAATAGACCAGAAATAAACGCGAAATAGTTGGTGAAATAGTCGCGAAATACCCCCGAAATACTGTGAAATACCGTGAAATACACCGAAATATAACCGAAATGGCAGGGGAAATACTACGAAATAGCCCGTACGCCACGAACCCAGGTGTTTTTCCCCTCGGCTCTATCCAGCCAAGGGAGCTGCCTTTAAATCATGAACAGACTTTTTGGTGTTGGAATAATATGCTCGCCTGCGAGTAAAGTCACCGTGTTCAGGAGTGTTGGGGTTGGGGGTGGGGAGGGCTGAAGTGGCAGGGGTCGCCTATAGGTCTCAATTACACGCGCCTGAAAGTGGTCAAAAGGAGACATCACCCCGAGAGCCCTTCCTGTCGGACTAGCCTAGCCTAATGCCACCCCTGAAGGCGAGCAACAGTCGTTCTCTCGGATTTCCAGAGTGTATTCGACACTGTCGTGTTGTGAATTTCGACGGGGAACTCGGACCAACGCAACACACGCGTGCGGGTATACCCGAGATGCCATCGTGTCGCCCGAACGGCTTGTCCGCTGCCTGTCGACTGTCTGTCGGCTGCCTGTCCGCGGCGCGGCGGGGGGCATACTGATGGCACACGATCGGACATTACATTGCGCGGGGAATTTAAATCTGTCGCCTTACATGCGGGGGAGTCCATGCCGTGGGTCCCCCCCGCCTTGTCAGTCTGGCCGTGCGCGTCCGCCGGACCGTGACTCACTCGCGCAGAGCGCTCTGTCGACGATACGAACAAATGCCCGTGACTTCTTTTGTTGCAATGTGCGTTTCCAGCCAGGTTCCTTCAGAGAGTCATTCGAAAACCACTATGGGCCATGCAAAAGCGCGGTGAAGACGAGTGAAGTATGAAGCGGAGTCAGCCTCGAGTAACGATGTGGTTCTCCAAGCCCTTTCCTGGACGAACTCGAGTTGCGTCTGTTGCGTCAAACAGAAAACGAGCAGGCCCGCCACTTTGCCAAACGGAGTTGTCAGCTCCAATTCGCTGCACCGGCAACTCCGCACGGAAAAAAAGATTAGTTCTCAGAGCGAATACGGCTAATTTGGTGATAGTCAAGAAATTCGATGGGGCACCTAAGAATTAGTAGTCATAGACAAGAGTTTGTTGCCACAGCGAAACCGTATTTTCGGGTTCGTTGTAGGAACTAACTGTTTTGACTAAACTGTAGAACTAAAAAAGTTTCACTCTTTAGTTATTTATACAATAATGCAACCCTTAACTCCTGTAATTAGTGAAAATCAGCACACCACAATTCGAAGACGAGAATGTGGCTAAAACCTACACTCTGAGCCACCTCCAGCCTGCCTCCTGCCCGTCTGTAAGTCTTGTCTACCTTGGCATGCTGGGCAGCGACCGCCTCACCGCGACCGCCACTGCCCGACCACACACTGTTAAAATAAAATAACCTGTCAAAATTTATAAAAATGATTTCAAATGTTATCTTTTACCATAATCTTTGATGATCGATCATTTTACTCGTGCGAGCACTCAAAACAATTCTTATAGTTTTATTCAAGATTTGTGTTATGGCGGTTTCTTTTTGTGAGTACATTATTCTGCGGTGCACGCTCAGAGTCGTGAGGAAGTGGTTAACGCACTCGCCGCTTTAGATCCGCAGCTTGACGGAATTAGGTGCAAGGTGAGACACCTGCAATACCCACGCCTGCAGGTGCAGAGAGCAGCGGAGAGCTAGCACGCACGCACGCACGCACGCACGCACGCACGCACGCACGCACGCACAGATAATGTGTGTCATCTTTGCGAAAACATTTTAGCGACTCCACTACAAACTGGCTGTCGTCGAGTCAGACCGCACACGGTAGGGTGTGTACTTGCACTTGCCCATAGTGCAAAGCTGCACCCGCCCGCTTTGGCCGCAAGGCCGTCACACTGCATACTAGACGCTGCCAATTATCACAGGAAATGACATGTGAGAGTCAGCCGCATTATTGATTATTGGCTGAGAGATGCTGATCCCGATACTCCACGGATCAAAAAGTACACAGCCGTTTGTTGGAAGGGCGGACCTGCTTATTGTCTTAAATATTTCCCATTAGAAGGGTCCTGCTATGGGTCAACTGTTTGAAATCGATCGGATCGTAATCCCGAATAGTGGCGACGATGATGCCACTCTTCATCGGCGTTGCGTGGCGCAGTCGGGACTATACAGTGTGTCCGCGGAGGACGAGGCCCCGGCCGTGAACTATACCCCGTGAATAGCGCGGGCAGCGCGGGGTATACGGAAAGGTCAGAGAGATGGCTCGGCGAGTCAACCTCCCGGGTGCACGACTCGCCGCGCCACGCCACGCCACCGACCCACGTCTCCTAGCCGCGGGGATCCTCCTTTTAATATAACACTTCCACCCAATCGTAGGGGCGGGCGCCGCGGGGGACACACAAAGACGAGGTTGAGTCACCGCCAAGGCGAACCCGATGCGGCGTGACATTTGACATTTGGGCGCGCATCGCGCATCGTGCCTGCCCTTGCTCGGGCGCGCGGGACTGCATAGGCGCTCTGACCGCGACCGCCAAACTGCGAGGACCTGAAACTGGTTCTGCGTTATGGGCCCCGGGGCCGGGCTTAGAGCTTAGCTAGGCCTGGGCTAGCAGGCCAGGAGTGTCTTCTGCAACCGCCCCAGCAGGTCATAGACCCAAGAGAGCATAGGGGCAGGACTTGGGGCTGGAGCGGTAGCAGCGGCGAGACATGGAGGGTCCTTCCCCCCGGTGTTAGAAGCACCGCAGGTCTGGGCCGATGTACGGTACGAGCACGTCGCAGAGTGACAGCGTAGCGTGGTACATCTACTTAGAATATGTTCTAATATGTACGACATAAGCAAGACTAATGTCTTCATGGGAATGATTGCCCAATACAAGGCATATAAAATGCACAACGCGCAAGGGAATGTAATCCCATTTTCAATAAATTTACTTTAGTTTATAAAGCGTCAGATGTTTGATCGAATGTGAACAAAACATTGACAATGCTTCTTTCGCTTTCCAAGTAGTGCCGACACCATTCGGATACTGCAGCCCTGTCTGCCGCTGCCGCCGCCGGCGACCTATCCGTGGCCAGCCGCCACGACCCCAGCCTTGGGCCAGCTGTCCGGTACGCCGGTGCTGCCCGTGGGACTTGACAAACTGTCTCACATCACCCATTCAGTTGTGGAGGTAGGTAAAGGATACGCCTGTCGAGGAAAAAGAGAGGATTTTTTTTTTCAGAGGACATTTTTTTTTGTGGCCGTGGTGGATGTCATTTTATAATTTCCGTGTTGACATGAGCCCAGCATTGTTTCTAACACGCCAACAAATTTTCAGTGAACCAAGATTCACTGTCTTCTAAAGTTGCCAACTGGCACTTTGTCATCGGGAACATGCAGGTTGCTTGTATTAAAATTTAAATACTTCCGCGAAGGGGGGGGGGGAGCTCCCAATAATATGAGGTTGCAAAAGGGATCGTGATCGTCCAGAAAGTTCGTCCATTTTTTTCTGAGAGTCATTCGGCAAAATATGGGAGCTCGGCGCCTGCGAGACTTGGGGTAGGCCACCCCGCAGTACACGCGTGAACTGCGGGTGAGATGTTGCCTACCCATCAGGCGCTATGAGTGGCTGAACTCGGCAGGTTCTTCACGGCGAATGATAGATATACTTTCTGAGTGATCCCAAAGGATCAGGGCGATCATAGTAGTCCACCGGAACCAGAACCAGATAGACCGAGACCACATGTGTACCTCGGAATCGATCTAAAGTAGGTTGGCATTTTCCAAGCACTCCTTTATGTACTGAGCAGGCAAATTGTCCCCCCCCCCTTTTTC